>NC_080575.1:58644492-58944492 GCF_029962835.1 Magnolia sinica | reverse complement strand
GTGAAGATAGTAAGCCGATCAAATATGTGAAAGTGCAACAAAAGGTGAGAGAAAATCAGAGGGAATTCAGAAAATAATTGAAAGTAACTGCTGAATTTAGTATTGACTTGGATGGGTTCATAAGGAATTGGCAGATCATTGTGAAAGGGGACTTTAAATTATGCATTCAAGGGAACTTACTTGGACCAATAGGTAATAAGATGAGGGAAAGTAGACTTAGATGGTTTGGTTATGTGCAATGAAGACCAAGAAGTGTTCAGATCAGAAGGAATGAGTTGGTACAAGTCGAGGCTCTAAAAGGGCAAAGGGAAGGCCTGCCAGGACATGGATGGAGCTAGTAGGGAAGGACTTGTTGACCTACGGTCTAACTGAAGGTCTGGCCCTTGATAGAGTGGAACGGCGGAACAAGATTCATGTAGCCAACCCCATTTAATTGGGATAAGGCTCGGTAGATGATGACAACGATGACGGCGACGACGATGAGTTGATATTAGATATGAGTGCAGTAAAAAAGCCAAAGATACTTATTTTGATGGACCTTGTTTATTCTTGACCACTTCGATGAATGGAATATGTTTTATTTTCTTATTAATATGTTTAGAACTTAAAATTTATATGTTATATGGATTATAGGGGCTTTTTTATTTTCTTATTAATATGTTTAGAACTTAAAATTTATATGTTATATGGATTATAGGGGCTTTTTTATTTTCTTATTAATATGTTTAGAACTTAAAATTTATATGTTATATGGATTATAGGAGTTTGTATATGGAATCTCTCTGGTGGGATCCATGTGGAAAGTGTAAGTGGACACAACGGCTGTGATGGCTAAGGGAGAGTTATAGCACCATGGTCTCAAGTACCCTAAATTCAATAACCACCATCAGATTTGGGCAACCTAGGATCTGTTTTGTGGTTATCCTGTGTGATGAGGAATCCATGACGAGTTGGAATAGATTAATCGCTACCATCGAGCATCTTGTTGGCGATGACTTTCACCACACGGGAGTGTGAGTGTGCACTTGTTTGAGTACCTATGTTGGGTTTGATTCGACATTCGCATTGGAGTATCACATCAAGTCTCCTAACCGAGAGGCCCGTCATGCTTGGATTGGATTGACTTAATCATTTGTCAGCTTTGACAATCCTTTGACCTGAGGTCATGGAAAGACTTCATGGTCCTAGTGAACTATGCCTTGACACACTTTTTTAGGTTACATTAGGAGCCGACGTACAGGTGTTGTTGGGTGCATGCATTAGGATGCAGTAGAAGCCTTGCATGCACCAACATGGGATCCACTAGTCTTCCTACGACGTAGTTGTGGATAGATGATGCAGGACATGAAATTCAATTCTTGTTGATCAAACCAACAAGAACCAACATTTTTTTTCCTAATTTCCAAGTACAAGGATAATTTTCTCCTCTTATTTTCTCATACGACTTCCAAGTGTTTTATTCATACTGTTTTCTAGGAAGTAGTTGAAAACCAGATCCCGTGAAGAAGTTAGATGACTACTTACAAAAATAATAATAATAAAATAAAACTAATTGTTACTTTAAGACCTAAAGTTTTTCCAATAACAAAGGTTCAAGTAAGCTTAAACCTGGTCATTCACTCAATTTGAATCAGGTTTCGAGTTTCTATTATAATATCCTAATCATACAGCTTTAGCATTTCTTGGTTTAACCCTAGCTTTCCTGTCCAACAAATAGTAAATTTTTTGAATGGTGCCAAAAATTATTAATCATGGTCAGCATTTTCTATTTTAATATTTTACTATGATGTAAACGAATATATCTTTTCCATATCTTTTCCATTGGGTTGATGATTCCTAACCATATTCCAGCCTATCAACGATGGCTGTCGCTGATACAACTCTTTTTATGGTTTTCTTAGAAAAGGAAAAGAGTGAGGGAAGAGAAATATCAGGATTATTCATTCACTTTCTTCAGTGGTTAAGTTCGAACAATTCAACAATTGGTTTACACAAGATTCAATCCCAAGGAGGCCAGGAGGCAGTGGTTTACCTTGTGGTGGAAGTCAGTTGAGTAGCTTCTCTCCAACACATTGCCTTAGCCAATACAACAATGTCAGACTCACCATTCTTCATGCTGTTGTTGCTCCACCGAGCTATGAACTCCTGTTGGACTTCAGCTACTGAAATGAAAAGGCATTCTTTCCTCATACAAGCAGAGAGCCTTCTTAGTCTCAAAGTCTCTAACACTGCATAACTTATGTATGTGCTGTTGTATCAGGTACCTACCTGGTCAAGGGTTTCCGTTTTTTGACACCCATCCATGTATCTGTGGATATGTTCTGTAAGACCAGTCCCAGACAACATCACTTTTTTCCCATCTCTTATAACTTCAGCAATAACATCAATGTGCCATTGCCGTTGATGGTTGGTTTATTCCTCAAACATCTATTTCTTTTGCAGTTGCCGTCCCCCTTGTCTCTCCGCCACCATTAAAATCCAGCTCATGCAGAAAGACAGGTGCAGACTGACAAAATCCCTTTGAACCTGACTATAGTGCCTGATGCCTGCGTGGGGAGTATGCTGCTTGTGTTGTTTTTGTTTTTCTGGCAGCAAGACAGCACTCCTACTCGATTGACTTGATATCGGCTTGAGTCATGTCTATTAGTGCACTCATTTTTGCACCCTGGTTTGTCAATCACGTGAGTCATCGTGTCGTAAAGTCGGTCGAGCCTTTGGAAAGTAAAGATCGAAGACATGGCGGAGCAGAAGCATCAAGGCGGTAAGAACAGGTAACAGGTGGCCTTGGTGACCCTAACCCTTGACCCAAAACAACCCTATAGCCTCTAGATGATCTTGACCTAATAGGAATAATTAATTAATCATCCCTTAGCCTTAGGAGACCAAGAAAAACATGATAAACAAGCTTAGAAAAGGTACGAATCTACTGTGTAAAAGATTGCCTAAAATAGAAATTCTGTGTGATGTTCGATGGCATTGAGCTGCCATCGAACAGTCTTTGATGACATCAAAGACCTGCTCGATGACATCGATCAAGAGTCGGGATAGTCCAGCAACCAAACTGGATTTCTCTCTAAAATTTTCGATGGCATCGAGGTCCCTTCGATGACATCGAAACTTGAATTTCAATGACATCGAAGTATATCCTCGATGGCATCGATTGAGAATTTTTTTTTCCTGACTTTTTCGATGGCATTAAAGCCCCTTCGATGACATCGAAGAGCACGTTTCGATGACATCGAAGGATGTTCAATGAAATCGAAAAATGGTCCAAAACTGTCCAGCAAGAAAACATCATATTTGTCTGGATTGTTCAATGACATCGAAGGAATCTTCGATGACATCGAAGGACCTTCGATGACATCGAAAGAGCCGTTTTTTGCTCGTTTTTTTACCGTTGGAGCTCAAACTTTTTATAAAAGGAAATCAGTTCTTGGGCATTTTGATGGGTTTTTAGAGCAATAAAAGGTAAGGTGTTTCCATATGCATATCCCTCATTCCTTGCCTCTATTCCATTGAGTTTTAAGCCATCTCCTTTGAGATTACAAGTCTAATGAGGATTCCAACCTCAACATTGAGATATACTTGAACTCCTCCATTTCCTAGAGATTGGACTTAAGCATTCTTGGTAAATCATTGTCCAACTCTTCTACGAGACCCATCTAGTTGAATCCCCTAAGATAAACAACTACCCACTAGTTGTAGGAGATTCGACCCACTCACATCACCTTGGTCATCTTGAAGACACATCAAATGCAAGGAGATTGATTGTGGAACTAAAGCCTTAGCGAAGTAGCGGCAACATGATCAGGAGAACATCAGGGAGCTAATTGAAGCACGGGAAAGTGGATATCAAGTAACCGAAGAGGAGCTACAAAAAGGGAATCAATCCGACAAGTGTCATTGTTAGGAGTCCATAGGTTAGCCTCCTTCCTTGTGTAGAATTGAGGCTAAGAGTTTGCTATCTACAAACTCTACTAGATTCTTGTGTAGGACCTTGGCTCTTTCGTGTGGCCTAAATTGTCAGGTTCAGGATTAGGACCCTTGTCCTTGTGTAGGACATAAACTTGGGTGCTTGTATAGGACCCTTGCTCTTGTAAAGAGCATAAACTGTCAGGTTCTTGTGTAGGACCTTGGCCTGTGTGGCCTAAATTATCGGGTTCGGGATTCGGACCCTTGTTCTTGTGTAGGACCCTTGCTCGTGTAGGGCATAAACTTTAGAGTCCTCGTGTAGGGCTATAAAGGTTAGAGGTTAACCTGATTTAAAACCTCCGATAATGAAATCCGGTACACACATGGGTTGAGTGCGTCTGCCGGGAGTGAAGTAGGCACGTAACCGAACCACTATATATGATCGTGTTTAGGATTGCTATTTGCACATTTATTTAATTATGCTTATGTGCCTTGAATGTTTAAATATGTTACGTGATTAGATGAATGTTCAGGATTGATAGGAATCACATCCCACACACTCATATACATTATCTTATATAGGCTAGTTGCTTAACTTGCATATCTAGTGTAGCCTATGTGATTGGTGTTGTCAAATGTCTTAAATCTGACGTTTTTTTGATATGCTCGACCGGTCGAGGGAGCTGCACGACCGGTCGTGGCCCACTCGACTCAAAGTCCAGCAAGCTCAGTTTTTTGGTGTCCGGGATGCTCGACCGGTCGAGGGGATTGCACGACCGGTCGTGACCATCCTTCGACCAGTCGAGGTTACGCAGATTCGAGTCCGGATCTTGTGCGAACTGCGGAAATCTGAGGCGGTTTCGCAAGGGTGCGAAAGTGAAGTTTCCTAAACTATAAATAGGGGTCCCTAGGGCTATTCTAGGGGATTCTAAAGCTTTCTAAAGGGGTTCTAGGGTTATCAAAGGGTGTAGCAAGGGTGAGATTCGAGGTTGTTTGAACCGGGTAAGTCCTCTCTCTTGTAATTTCTATTTCATAGTGGATTTTTGTCACTTTGTGCCGTGGTTTTTTTCCCGTAAGGGTTTTCCACGTTAAAACTTTGTGTTCTTCTATGATTGCTTATTACTATTGAATTGTTATCCTAGATCTAGATCTGTGTGATTTCGCAGCACAAATCCCTAACAAGTGGTATCATCAGAGCAATTGTTGGGGCACAGATCTGAATCTGCAGGATTAGTAATAATGGGAAACGGCAAATTTGATATTGAGAAGTACTCAAGCAAAAATAATTTTGGGTTATGGAAGGTTAAGATGATTAGCCTGTTAACCAAGCAAGGCGAGATTAAGGCTCTTGAGGAGCGGAAATCTAGCATGAAAGATGATGAATGGAAAAACTTTGATAGTAATGCTTTAGCCTCTATCCGTTTATGTCTCACGGATGAGGTTCTCTATAATGTTTTGAGGGAGAAAACTGCGGCTAGTTTGTGGGCGAAGTTAGAGAACATCTATGCAAAGAAGTCCTCTGAAAATCACCTACACTTGAAGCTACAGTGTTATACCTTCAAGATGGCAGAGGGTGGAGATCTAGAAGCCCATATCAGCAACTTTAATAAATTGATGTGCAAATTGCTGGATATGGAGGAAGTGGTCAAAGATGAGGAACAGGCATGTATATTGTTGAATTCTCTTCCTGCATCATATGAGTCTTTCAAGGATACGATGTGCACCACAAATAAAACCCTACGTGTTGACACCGTTATCTCAACCCTTTAAGGGAAGGCTATGAGAAAATTAAACGGCGACATGGGGGCATCTTCCGATGCACTGATTACGAGGGGCAGAGATTCTGAGCGAGGTACAAGATCCTCAAGGCCTAGATCCGAATCCAAGGGCAAGGGCAAAGGAAAATTAAAGTGTTGGAATTATGGGTTGTCTGGACACATGAAGAAGGATTGTAGAAATCCTAAAACGAAGAAAGAAAATTCAGCGGATTCTTCCAAGGAAGCCAATGTTGTTACATCTGATGAAGAGACAAGTGGTGGTGAAGTTGTCTGTGTCCATGATCGGACATGTTCACGACAATCATGCAAATGAGTGGATCCTAGACACAGGAGCGTCATATCACATGACTCCTCATCGGAGTTGGTTTGCCAGTTATAAGGAATGCGATGGTGGACAGGTTTTTATGGGCAATGACAATGCCTGTAATGTTGTGGCTATTGGCACGGTGAGCCTTAAGATGTTTGATGGGATGGAGCGTACCTTGACTGACGTCAGGCACGTTCCTGATATGAAGAAAAGTCTGATTTCTCTTTGTACACTCGAGGCTATAGGGTGCAAGTTCACCGGTATTAATGGTATCCTCAAAGTTTCAAAAGGGGCATTCGTGGTTATGAGAGCGCAAAGGCACGGAAACCTTTACAGGTTGATTGGGAGCACCTCGACGGGTGGAGCGGCAACAACTATTGCAGACTCCACGTCTCTACGTATGTGGCATGCTCGTTTGGGCCACATGAGCGAGCGAGGCATGAAGGTACTTTCTGATCAATGTTTGATTCCAGCTTTTAACAATTCTGATTTAGATATATGCGAGCATTGTATATATGGTAAACAATCTAGACTGTCTTTTAAATCTGGAAAACATGTTTGTAAGGGAGTGCTTGATTATGTGCACTCTGACGTATGAGGGTCATTGCCAGAAGTTTCCATTGGGGGGTCGTCATGGTTTGTTTCATTCATTGACAAATATTCCAGGAAAGTTTGGGTTTACTTCATGAAACGTAAATCCGAAGTTTTCACCATATTCAAGCAATGGAAGACAATAGTGGAAAAACAGTCAGGGTGAAAAACAAAGGTTTTAAGGACTAACAATGGTGGAGAATTTACTTCCACTGAGTTTAATGATTATTGCAATGGTGAAGGGATCATCAGACATAACACAGTGCGCCACACACCCGAGCAAAACGGTGTGGCTGAGCGAATGAATCGGACTCTCCTGGAGAGGGTCCGATGCATGTTAAGTAATGCTGCGTTAGGCAAGGACCTATGGACTGAGGCCGTTAACAAGGCTTGTTATTTGGTGAACCGGTCTCCTTTAACGGCAATTGAATGTAAAATCCCAGAGGAAGTATGGAGTGGTCAGAAAATCGACTACTCAGATCTACGCATATTTGGTTGTAAGGCTTACTCTCATGTACCGTCAGTTGAGAGAGATAAGCTAGACCATAGAGCCAAGAAGTATATTTTTGTTGGCTATGGCATTGGTGTGAAAGGTTACAGGTTATTCAACAAGGTCACACACAAGATCATCACTAGCCATGACGTCAGATTCGATAAAAGCTCCCTATTTCGCAAGAATGATCAAAAGGAGCAAGAGGAACCAGAAAGGGTGATCGTAGACATCTAAATTGACACAGATAATAATCAAGCAGAGATAGATGCGAAGACAGAGGTACAGGATCAGGTGGAGCAGCCACCTGTGAGAAGGAATCCACCGCGTGATCGCAGGTTACCGGCAAGATACAGGGACGACTCTAATATTGCATATGTCCTCATTACAGATGAGGGGGACCTATCTACTATTCAGGTGGCTCTTGATGAGCCTGATGCAGAAAAGTGGAAAGCGGTTATGAACGATGAGATGGACTCGTTACACAAAAATCACACATGGGAGCTAGCGGAGCTTCCTGTGAGTCAAAAAGCGATCGGATGCAAGTGGTTATTCAAAAGAAAACAGGATAGATACAAAGCAAGGTTGGTAGCGAAGGGTTATGCTCAGAGAGAAGAAATCGATTTCACAGAGATATTCGCGTCGGTGGTTAAGCAAGTATCTATCAGATTCATGTTGGCGCTGGTTGCCCAATACGATCTAGAGCTGGAACAGATGGATGTGAAGACTACATTCTTGCACGGGGAATTGAAAGAACAGATTTACATGAAGCAACCAGAGGGCTACGAAGTTAAAGGGGCAGAGAAAAAGGTTTGCAGGTTAATAAGGTCGTTGTACGGCGTTAAACAGTCGCCTAGGTAGTGGTATAAAAAATTTGATTCTTTCATGGTGAGTTGGAAATTTACTCGGAGTGAATACGATCACTGTGTCTATTACAAGACACTGAGTGATGGAAAATTCATCATCCTAGTACTGTATGTTGATGATATGTTGATCGCCTGTCATGATATGTTTGAAATCAACATACTGAAGACTCATTTATCAGGGACATTCGAGATGAAAGATCTTGGGGCTGCAAAGAGGGTTCTCGGCATAGAAATTCATAGAGCCAGGAAGAGGAGCAAACTTTGGTTATCACAGGCAGAATACCTTCAAAAGGTATTGATCAAGTACGGGATGGATCAGGCAAAGCCAGTGAGCGTTCCCCACGCGGCTCACTTCAAGACAATGTCCTAAATCCAATGAGGAAAAGCAGGTTATGTCTCATGTGCCCTATTCGAATGCGGTTGGCAGTTTAATGTATGCCATGGTCTGTACGAGATCGGATATTTCACAGGCAGTCGGTGTTGTGAGCAGAGACATGTCAAACCCCGGTAAGCAACATTGGGAAGCGGTGAAATGGCTACTTCGATACATTCGAGGTACGAAAGACTACGTCTTAACTTTTGAGAAAACAAGGATAAAGTTGGTAGGGTATGTGGATTCCGACTACGCAGGCAGTATAGATTCCAGGAAGTCTACTTCAGGATACTCGTTTGTACTAGCGGGTGGAGCAATCAATTGGATGTCGAAGCTTCAGTCCGTGGTGGCTCTTTCCACAACCGAAGCGGAATATATGGCAGTGACCGAAGCGTTTAAAAAAGTTGTTTGGCTCAGAGGCATGATAAATCAGTTGATACTTCAACAGGAGGCCGTGCCGATTAACTGTGATAGCGAGAGCGCTATCAATTTGGCTAAAAATTCTGATTATCACTCAAGTACTAAACACATTGATGTCCGTCACCACTTTATCCGACAGGTGCTTGAGGAAGGAGACGTCACACTGGAAAAAATTCACACCAGTGTGAATCCAGCAGACATGCTCACCAAGGTCGTTCCTACAGAGAAGTTCAAGTTTTGTGCAACTTCTCTGGGATTGGCGATGGCGTAAAAGAAGGACGAAGTGTGCACGAGAAGTATTGATTGAAGCTATGATGCAATACAGAAATAAGAGAAGATGTCAAAAAGCTACCCGGTTGAAGATTGAAGACATGGTGGAGATTATGGTCAGACGGCTTAAATCTCACGTTTTTTTGATATGGTCGACCGGTCGTGGGACTGGCATGACTGGTCAAGGGAGCTGCACGACCGGTCGTGGCCCGCTCGACTCAAAGTCCAGCAAGCTCAGTTTTTTGGTGTCCGGGATGCTCGACCGGTCGAGGGGATTGCACGACCAGTTGAGCGGGTTGCTCGACCAGTCGTGGCCATCCTTCGACCAGTCGAGGTTATGCAGATTCGAGTCCGGATCTTGTGCGGACTGCGAAAATCTGAGGCGGTTTCGCAAGGGTGCGAAAGTGAAGTTTCTTAAACTATAAATAGGGGTCCCTAGGGCTATTCTAGGGGATTCTAAAGCTTTCTAAAGGGGTTCTAGGGTTATCAAAGGGTGAAGCAAAGGTGAGATTCGAGGTCGTTCGAATCGAGTAAGTCCTCTCTCTTGTAATTTCTATTTCATAGTGGATTTTTGTCGCTTTATGCCGTGGTTTTTTTCCTGTAAGGGTTTTCCATGTTAAAACTGTGTTCTTCTGTGATTGCTTGTTACTATTGAATTGCTATCTTAGATCTAGATCTGTGTGATTCCGCAGCACAAATCCCCAACAATTGGACCCTCTATTGGCTTGGAAGCCTATAGAGTTAAATTGCCTTGCTTAGTTTTATTGAGTTTACGTTAAGCAATTAGGATTTTAAATTGGCATAATTTTTAATCCTAATATAGTGGCCACTACCCCCGAAAATCCATCTACACCCGTATTTATGGAGTGTGCAACTATGAATGTTTGCTTAGATTGGATGTGCATGTGTGAATATCATCATGAGTTCTATGGTGTGTGATCAGATGCTCAACTAGACTAAGTTGCAGTTAATTTGATTCATTATGAAGTAAATAACCGAACTGAGGTCTGAACCACTACAACTTACAAAGACAACCAAACCCCTAGTTGTAGTTCCATGCTTTTCAAGTTAACTCCAGTAGGTAGCAGTTGCATAAACTGATGGTTGATGTCTGCTAGGCAGTGACTTGTTCAATTTTTGCAAAGGTATCACGAGAATTTGTCTCAAGTTTCACTTACCAAAGGTACTGCCAAGCTATGATTTGTTGGGGAAAAAATCATAAATCCAACCACAAATTGCTAGGATAGGCTATGATGATGGTGATGATGGTGATGATGATGAAAGGAATAGTAAAGAAGGCTTTTTCTGGTCTATTGGGTGAATGGCTCTAATGAATCGAGGCATTCCCTACTTTGCATGGACTAAAAAACTTCATGTCTTTATTTTCAGGTCATCTTGTGGGTGAAGAGGATTCAGCCAAACATATCTTAGGCTCCTAAAAAAACTCCTGGACACTAGAGGCTTGCACATTTACCGAGTACGTATTTGTAATGTTCTTAGTGTGCAGCAAATGATATTGCCAATACCCTCTCCAAAGTAGGGGTGCATGCAACCAGTGTTCGAAATATCAGTATCGTGCTACGTATCGCATCCTTGGGACACAGATACGTATTAGTTATCGCACGGGATATATCGAATGTATCAGGTAATTTATCGCGCTTTTTGGAAAACATGGGGAAAATAGTTGAATTTTTCAATGAAACTTCAAGGATTGTTAAAAAAGATCTTAATACACACTTTTAAATCATAATATCTCAAAAAAGAAGTGCACGTAATAGCTTTCCTATATATATGGTCTTAAGCTATGCGTCAATGTTTTCAATAGCGCTTGTAGTGTACGCTACGTAGCGTGCCAAATAGCGTAAATCCCCTGTAGAGTACGCTACAGGGGTCGTAGTGTACGCTACGGACTCGTAGTGTGTAGTGCAGGTAGCGTGCGCTACGCTGTAGCATTTTTTTTTCTTCTTCTTTGTTATAAACAATGGTGAACTCACACCACAACCACTTAAGTTACTTTAAAAAGAGAAAAAGAAGCAATAGTATAGGGTATTCGAAACCCCTTGGAAACCTACGTCGAACGCAACTTCCTCTCCCCCTCTTGAATCTTGTGATCCAAACAGTGTTTTCAGTAGCGTTGTAGCGTACGCTATGTAGCATATGCATGTAGCATAAGCTACGGGGTATGTAGCGTAGCGTAGTGTATAGCGTGGATAGCGTAAGCTACCTGAAATCTCTTCTTCTTTTTTTCAAGTGTTTTTTCTATGTTAGTTAAACACCTATTTTAAAATCGTGATGACATATACCTATGACACATGGCACTACATTAAACTAATCTGGACCATCCAAATTGTGGTCCATATAGTAGATAGAGCACTCAGATCAATTTGGACCATCCAAATTGTGGTCTATACCATGAATTTGTGATGTTTCAATAAATAAAAAAGAAGTCATACTTAGAGATGTCTAAAGGCAAAGAGAGAGGGATTTTGCATGGAAAAAAGTGCTTGATGATCTGGATTTGTAGTTAAGAACTCATAGAAATTATGCATTTTGTAAATTTTATCATATGTTCTATTATTTTAATTAAAAATATTAAGGATTGTGTAGCTTACGCTACACGCTATAGAGAGCCAAACGCCACGCTATACGCTACACGCTATTTAAAACACTGGATCCAAAAGCTCATCGAAGGGGCTTCTTTGGGCGATTGTTGGAGACTACAAGGAGGTCCATTTAGTGTAGTTTCATGATCATTGGAGAAGAAATGAAGGAGAAATCAGATTTCTCCAATTCCAGTTCCGGTCGGCTATGGAGCTTCAAATTTTAGAGTTTTCATTAATCAAATCTCATCTTGAGACAACAATAGGTACAATTGTTCTCTTCTTTTTGGAGTTTTTTTCGATGTACAGTGAAAATAACTTGTTATTTTGAGTTTTTTTTCTTATTTTTTCCTTCTTAAATGCCAGTTACTGTGCATTTTTTGTTCTTTATCATTTTTTTTTTCATTTCTTTTTCAATATCTCTGTGGATATGCATTGCTTTCTATCGTATGGCCCACGTGGGGCTCACTGAGGTGTGTAAATGGGTGGATTTGCATTGTTTTCTATGGTATGGGCGTATGGCCCACGTGGGGCCCACTGAGGTGTGTGAATGGGTGGATTTGCATTGTCTTCTATGGTGTAGCCCACATGGGGACCACTGTGGTGTGAGTATGTGTGGATGTGATTTTGTTTTCTATGGTGTGGCCCACATGGGGACCATTGTGTTGTGCATGCAAGTGTTTGTGCATTGTTTTTTATTGTGTGGTCCATGTGGGAACCACTACAGTGTGCATATAGGTGGTTGTTCGTTGTTTTCTATGGTGTGGGCCCACGTGGGGACCACTGTGGTGTGTGTATGGCTGATTGTGTGTTGTTTTCTAGTCCATCATGTAGGCCGCCACTCTCTTATGATGGTTTTTTCACAAGTTAATGTTGATCTTTGTGATTCAATGATTTGTTTGTGACGTGTTTTTTTGTTGAGTAGTGAACAGTGTTCGAATTATCTCCGATATTATCGAAATATCTCCAATATTATCTTTATTTCCAGCTCAGCGATACCGATAACACTAGTAGCGATACCGATAACGTTGGTAGTATCAAAAATTTCAGGTATTAGCAATGTATCACTAAATATCGCTAATGTAATTACCAATATTTTCAACTACGGAAATTCTAGGTGTTGGCGTGTCGCTTGTATTGCCAATGCATCAATATTGCCAATATATTGCCAGTATTTTTTACTATGTAAATTCTAAGTAATGCTTGTATCATAGGTGTATCAAAGATATTTCAATAATATCACCAACGTATTAATATCATCAAAATTTTGTTTATTAGAAAAAATTTTATTTCAATTTTTTTCATGGGTACATGGTTGTATGTAGTGTTCAATTTGCCATTGATAATATTGATAATATCTCGATATTCCCGATATCGCAACATGGGCGATATCAAGACCACAATCTTTCATTTCCTTTCCAATTGTTGATGATTTCTTGGTGAAATATCATGTGTTGTTGATATTTTGCAATATCGATGGATGTTTGGATGGTTGGACTGATTTCTTACAACAACACATGCTTTTAAGGCCCCATTGAATGGAAACTTGTTATATATGCATTCTTTTTGCATTTTTTTTTTTTTAAATTTCTAAATATGCAAATATGTACATTTTAACATCTCCTGAAGTTTTGTTGAAAATTCCACTGTTTTTCCCATGTTTCTCCGCATTTCCAGTTATCAGCGATATTATCGGCGATATCGATATTGTTTCTGTATCCCTGGCTAGCAAAACTTATAGCAATACGAATACTTCAAACACTGGTAGTGAACTAAAGAGAGAAGAATGTTTGAAGAAAAAGAGAGATTTTGCTTGGAAATATGTGGCTGATAATCCACTTGGACAATCTCATAGAAATTATGTGCAATGCAAATTTGTAGTCAAAGGTGTACGGGAGGCGTGACTCACCTAAAGAATCATTTGGCCAGAACCCACAATGGGATAAAGTCGTGCCCAAAAGTGACGGAAGAAGCCAAGGAGTGTAGAAAGGCTTTAAAGGAGTATCATGACGGAAAAAATAAAAGAAACGAGGTGTTTGGAGATATTGGGAGAGGGGCATTGACATATCTTTCCGATTCTGCAAGTGATAGCGCCAGTATGGGTAATGATGCTTTCATTGGTAGCCAACTTGGTAGTGGATCTTCTGGTAATCAACCAATGGCAAGAGCAAGGGGTCCTATGGATCAATTTGTTAGCAGTGAGCAACGTCAATCCACATTGAATTCAAGGTGGAAGAAGGAAGAAAGAAACGAAGTATGTAGGGTGATTGGAAGATTTATTTTTTTAGGAATGCTTTGTCGTTCAACCCGTGTAATAGCCCGTACTTTTCAACATTGTGTGAGGCTATTGAAAAGTTTGGACCGGGATTGAAGCCTCCATCCATGCATGAGATGAGAACATGGATGCTAAAAGAGGATGTTGCTAATACTGTAGTTTAATGAAAGCATACAAAGATTCCTGAAAAACTTATGGATGTTCGATTATGTCTGATGGTTGGACAGATAGAAAGAATAGAAGCATCATTAACTTTTTAATTAATTCTCCGATCGAAACAATGTTTTACAAGTCTATTGATGCTTCAGATTCAATAAAAGATGGAAATTTGTTGTTTAAATATCTTCATGAAATTGTGGAAGAAATTGGGGAAGAAAATGTGGTCCAAGTTATCATGGATAACCATTCAAGCTATGTGAGTGCTGGGAAGAAGTTGATGGATATGAGGAAAAGGATATATTGGACTCCGTGTGTGCACACTGCATAGATCTAATGTTGGAGGATATCGGAAAAATGAAAATGTATTCTAAAACGCTTAAAAAGGCAAGGACAGTGACCAAGTTTATTTATGAGCATGGAATTGTATTGAGCACGATGAGAAGCTTCACGAATAATAATGAGCTTCTACGGTCGGCAGTGACACACTTGGCAATAGCGTTCCTTACCTTCCGAAGTATTTACAAGAAAAAGAATGGTCTTATAGCCATGTTCGCATCGGAACAATGGTGCTCATGTTCTTGGGCTAAAAAACTTGAAGGAATAAAGGTACGGGCTATTATAATGTTTGATCAGAAGTTTTGGTCAAATGTTTCCTTATGTGTTAAGAGCACCATGCCTTTAGTAAGCGTTTTAAGAGAAGTAGATTCAAAAGAGAGCTAATTTGTGTAGTTGATTGGTGGGAACGCTTTGGAGATAAAACTCCATAGCTTACGAAGTTTGCAATACGAGTTTTAAGCCTCACATGCAGTGCTTCTGGCTGTGACAGAAATTGGAGTACTTTTGAGCAGGTAACTTTTGTCCCATTCGATATTCTAAATTGGCTAATTTTTATTTAGTAGATTAGCAAGTATTTGATAATTGATTGACATAGATCATCATATGATCAGATCCACACAAAGAAGAGAAATCGGCTAGAGCAACAAAAGCTCAACTCTCTAGTATATGTGATGTATGATATGAAACTACGAGAGAAGCATGAAGAGGAGGGTGGAAATTGATCCAATATTGGTGGACCACATTGCCTTAGATGATGAATGGATTGCTGAGAAAGAAGACCCTGTTCTCCCAACTGATACATCATGGCTCGAAAATCAAAATATGGCCTTTGATATTAGTGCCATTACAACTATTCCGGAGTCTGATGATCTAGCTAACAGCAATGCACCATCAACATCTAATATTTCTGAAGGAGTTTGCCCCCCACCTTCCTCAAACAAAAGGAAGGCAACTAATTTAAGCAAGTGTTTATAATTATAGATTAAGTTACATGAACATTTTTAACAAAGAAAGTAAAAGACCAATGAATCTCTTCTTTTTTTAATGTGTAGGTGGTCCTATGGGAAGATTTCTTACTCCTATAATAGAGGAAGGAGATATAGGAATGGTTGTTCATGGTGTGGATGATGTACATGCAAATGCAGATGTTGATACTGATGATGAAAGGCCTAGACCTGGTAACGAAGTGAATGAGGATGACGACGGTGATGATGATCTATTAGATGTAGATGACCTTTAAACACTAGTCTAGAGACTATTAATTGAGAATTTGAGATTTTGATTTCTGAGGAATGTGACATTTGTATTGTACTTGATGCTCTTAACTGTGGGAATTTTATTTTGAAGAATGTGACATTATATATATATATATATATAATATGCTTTTTTCTTACTATTTATCATATATAAAATATGCTTTTTTCTTACTATTTATCATATTTTTCTTTTCTTTTTTTAAATTAAAAAATAGAAGTATTATGTAGCTTACGCTACACGCTACGTTACGGAGGGTTGAACGCTACGCAACACGCTACCGCTATTTAAAACATTGTTATGCATTGTCTGACTGAACTGATGCAACTATATTCAGATTGAATGCATAACATTTAGTGCATGTGATGATCATTTCATCAAACAGTCCTAAATACTTTGAAATTACTCTTAGTTGACAGCTGGTTGAAGGGAAATTTCAAAAAAAAAAAATTTAATGTTTTTATCATTTTTAATTTCTAAAAATTGACAAGGACTCAACAAATCAGTAGATTAGCCCTCATACATGCTTGATTTCATGTTTGGAGTGCAACATTACAAGCAGTTTGGGAGAAATTGGGAAATTTTTGAAATTTTCCCAAATCGGACCACCTACACTCAAATTTCGAAATTAGAGTATATGTGATTATCATTTCGTCAAATACTCATAAATACTTTGAAATTAGTCTCAATTGACAGCTGGTTGAAGGAAAATTTCAAAAATAAAAAATAAAAAATGGTGAACATGAAAAACCAATGGATATCGAAATCAAAGCTACATCTCCATGATTTTTCATGCAAAACATGAAGAGCCAATGGATTTGTAACCATTTGACACTGATTTAACATAATTTCAACAAAAAAAAAAAAAAAGAGGATCGAAAATTGAAAATACTGACTGGATTGAACATGTGGGATATATCGGCACTACCTGTGTGTTTTGTATCGCACAAGTGAGATACAAGATATATCGTGGGATATATCGGCCGATATCATCGATATTCAAAACATTGCATGCAACATCATGTATTTTGAGCACTCTCCACCTTAAATATGTGATTGGACAATCTCAAAGTTCTCTAACCATGTTGTACATGTTCTCTCAAATAACAAACATTGTTAGTTATTGACAAAACAGGAAAAAGAGTAAAGCACAAAACGAATAGCCAACCTAGTGGACACATATACATAAATGCATGGGCAGAGAAGCACACGAGGCATGCATCTTCTAATGATGGAAACTGATAACCATAAACATTTTAGAGGATTTTGGGTGTTGGTGAGCATGATGAGACATTTAAATGCATAACAATAGCAATAGTAATAGCAAGAACAACAATGACAACAACAACAACAATAATAACAATAATAATAAAAGATTATATGCTAACATTGATAATGAAAAAATTGTAAGAATGTCCAACCTGTGAAGACTGCATGATTTGAATAGAAACATACTGTGAGACAACAAGCAGCACAGGTAAGACAAGATACGCAAAGGTATCTAACCATCCTAGTGGAGGATGATCATCCTGTAACAAAATCGAGCAACAAGAATGAGAATTAGTTCTATATAATGTGAAATGTATAAAAGCAACTAAAATCTATATTACAATAAAAATTAAACTTTGAACACAACACCAAGATGACTGGACTACAATATATCTATCTATGCCATCTGACATATAAGGTCCAGCAAATGATGAATTGACCCAAACCCTCAAGCAATGTTTTAAGTATCAACGATATCAGCCAACATATCCCACGACATATCTTGTATCCCACTTGTGTGATACGAAACGCGCTAGTTGGATATAACCCAAATGTTCGATCCGGTGAGCATTTTCGATTTTCGATCCTTTTTTCTTCTTCTGTAAATCTTGTTAAATTAGTGTGAAATTGTTACAAATCCATGATTTTTCATGTTTTGCATGAAAAATCATGGCTTAGGAGCTTTGATTTCAAGATTTAGAGGAGATCAGCAAAGTCGCGGAAAATTGATTTTTTTTTATAAAAAAAAAAACAAAAATTCCCAATTTCTCGCAAATTGGTTGCAATCTTTGTGTCCAAACATAAAATCAAACATGTATGTAACCTAATCTAGTGATTTTTCTTTTGCTTTTGCTTTTGAATGTATTGCTTGTGTTACCATTACATTTATAAATTATATGAATAGACTTTGAATATACTTGCATCAATTCAGTTAGACAACACATAGATTAAGACCCCATACAAAGAAAACCTATTATGTGCACTTGTTTTTTTGTAATATTTTGATTTATAAGTGTGCATTGATGTCTTTTTTAACAATCATTGAAATTTCATTAAAAAAGTCAACCAATTTCCTAATGTTCCCCCATGTTTCCAACAACAACGATACATTATGCGATACAACCGATATATCCCATGCGATAACCGATGTGTATCCATATCCTAAGGGTGCGATACGTAATGTGATACCGAAATTTCGAACACTGCTCTCAAGCACTTTACGAGAATAATTAGGTTGTCATAGTGTAAATGAATATTACATATATATTACGTATCATAAGAAAGCAAACCTTAGAGATTTAGTTTGAATTCATTATTCTTAAGTGTTTTTTTAGGGATGATGGGAATTTTATTAAAGGCCTGCATACAAAGAAGGCGGGAAAAGAATACATAGGCTAAGCAAGGTGTTCCGTATCCATTATGATACGCCCATAAAGGCTGATAAGTATAGGTAACGACCATGGCCGTTACGCGATACGAGGGTGAAACAGGGCAGTTGGTTTTTTGGGACCGTATTAGTCATTACGGTGGCCAAAAAGGTCGTTACGGGAAAAAACGACCATTACCCCTGTAACGGTCAAAACACAAGTTTTTTTTTTTCTATTTTAATCCATTTTCTCCTCATTTTTTCACATTTCTCATTCCAAAATCTTTCCTAAATCATTTTACAACAAATTTCGACTACTCTTACTATAGTTTTTAGATTGGCACAACACAAAATATGGGAAGAAGACATCAGGGACATCGGTTGATGTTGTAAACACCATAAGGGATAACAAATATTGGAAGAAGGTCCAGAGGATCCTAAAGGTAATGGAGCCACTAATGAGGGTACTCTGTCTTGTTGAAACCGACGAAGCACCTATCATGGGCTTCCTCTACGATGTCATGGATAAGGCGAAGTTGGCAATTCAACATGATTGTACAAGCTAGGAGTCTTATTGGAAGATGATCGAGAAGAGATGAACAAAACTCCATCACGATCTTCATGCAGCAAGTTAGTAACTAGATTCTAGGTACAGATATGCCCAATCATTTGTTGCGGATAATGAAGTTCGTGTCGGGCTAAAGAATGTGATAAATAAATTAGAGTCTGACTTAGATACACAAATAAAAGCGTTAAATGAATTAGATATATTTGGAAATCGTCAGGGTAGCTTTGGAGATGCTCTTGCACAACATGCAGTATCTAGGTTGCAAGCGGCCGAATGGTGGATGAATTTTGGAGAGAGTACAAAAGCTCTCCAAAAAATTACGGTAAAAGTTTTGAACCAGACAACTTTTAGCTGCGAAAGGAACTGGAGTTGTTTTGCACATTCATTCAAAGATTAGGAATAGATTGCAGACTAGGACGTTGGATAAACTTGTCTTTAAGCACTACAACATGAGGCTAAGAATGTGGCGACATCATAAGAGCATTACAGGAGTCGGTGACACGAATTACTGTCCAATAAACTTGGACAATATTTATGAAAAGGACGACCCACTTCTACCTTAGTTGGAAGCAAGGGAAAAACATATTGAAGAGGATAGTGAAGAATTGGAAGTTAATGACCCAATAATATGTATGGCGCGGTAAGAGAGTCGTGTAGCTATGTTGGACCAAGAAAGAGGGGCAAAGTTCATGCAAGATCTGGCTCAACGGAGGAGTACAAGCAGTAGTAGTAGCGAGACCGAGCTGGATGATCATGATGGGGGTGATGATGACGCACCTGATGTGGTCCCTCTTCTAGTGTTGCTCAGTACACCATAAAGCGGTCTACAGATTGCAATGCCAATGAACATCAACAGGTTACACGAGATTAGACTTATGAGTGCACTAAGTCACGATACAACCAGCAGGAGGAGGCTAGGTCTAGTTGTACAACGGGAGGTCCGGAACATCAGCAGGCCTATTGATGTAGGACACATGATTTAATGCTAGCATGCAACGTGGAAATTATGAAAGAGTCCATAAAGTAATTCGATTGACAAAAGATGTTAACCCACCAAGTAACTAAGAGTAAACAATAAGAAATAAAAGTTGATTTAACTTGAATCACACGCCTGCATGCTAAGAAATCACATAAATCAATTAAAACTAGGCCCAATAGAAGGATAAAACTTCCAATTTAGCGTAGGCACGTTCTACACTTGAGGGACAGATTTGTAGATTTTATTATTAGGGTTAGGAAGGGGAAAAGCTGAAATTTAAAAAAATTAAGGTTCATGGAAATTGGGGATTTTGGAATTAGAGTTTTTAGAAATTGGAAAAATAGGAAATTGGGGATCTAGGGTTTAGGGTGGGGTTATGGATGGGGAATCAAGGGGTTTTAATGGGGGAAGCAAGGGGAAATCAAAGAATTAAGCAGTTGTCCATACAATCAACCTAGAGGCTCACACGTGTGGGTCGTTGGCCAGGGTTTTTGGGTCCTCAGTGGTTGATTTTGGTTGGGGTTGAAGTTGAATGATGAAAAGTTGAAGAAAAAGATGATTTAGATTGTCTTGGATAGGAAGGAAAGAAGAGAGACGAAGTTTTTTTTTTTTTGAAAAGTAACTCTTTTAGATAGAAAGGAAGAGAGAAGGAAGATGATAGATGGAAGCCTCACACCTCCGTTGAATGGGGAATGGAATCACGCCACACCTAAGCTCCAAATCACATAGAGTATTCTTCAAATCACATGAAGAAGAGAAAACACAAAGCTTTTCTTTTCAAAATGATGGCATTAGTGTTTCACACACCCATCTTTCTCTTTTATAGTCTAAGAAAAAACCTTTTACAAAAAGACGCTCTTAGATAAGATTCTCAACATAAAGATGCTAACAAATTAAAAGTTGTTCCTAACTCCCTAATGTCAACACAAGTATAAGATATACCAAAAATAACAAAGCATGTAAATAATCTAAACAACTAAACTATTTCGTGGCCCATTGGGGTCCATGATCAAGATGTCTAATGATGATGATCCAATGGTCCGATCACTGTGTCCACCCAATCCAACATCCCGATGTGTCCATCAAGCTCCTATATACAGCTCACATGCATCTTCCCAGTTTGGGGTCTTCAAAGATGCATGAACATACACGTAGGTTCTTCAACATGGCTAAGAATGTGAATTGGGCCAAGTGGGCCTCATGTAATGGTTGTCTAGCCATAAGGAGACTACCTCAACCCTCCTCTGATAAGGTGCTTGGATGTCCTCATCAATTTCCCTCGACTGAGGAGATCTCGCCTCTGGTGAAATAAAGCTACAGTGATGCTCGAGGAGATCCGGGTCTCGTCGCTGAAGCTCTGCATCTGTGATCCACGTACCGTCTAACTTTGGTCTACAATTCCACTTGACAAGGTTCTCTTGGTAGCCTCCACGTCGTGTGGAAACCGCTTCTACATCTAAGATATCCTCTCCTTTCTTCTCATAGGTATGGATGATACAGGTGGTAAAGGTTGAGAAGAGGGGTCAGGTAATAGCCATGAGTTATAGGACAGATCAAGGGCATCATCGTCAAAGTTCATTTGAGGGTTAGGGGAAGGTCCATGAAACAGTACAAGATCTTCCACATTAAATGTGGAACTGATACACATGTTAGGTGGAAAATCTATCAAGTAAGCATTCGAACCCAGTCTTTTCAAGATTTTATATGGTCCAGTTGTAATGACCCGGAAAATTTCGTGCAAAGACCCGAGTACTACCTCAGATTTTTGAGAAGTTGATTGTGGGATAATTAGCGCTAAACTCGATTGCTTGTGAAATTAGCATCAATCACTTTAAATTTGATCTGCAGGACTCAAAACCTGTAGAATCGTTAGCGCTATGTTACTCTGAAATCTGGGATTCAACGCTAAATCCAGTTGCTCTCGGGAGTACTTGGAATCTTTGGATCGGACCTGGACCGTGCGTCGAAAGTCCGATAGCGATGATCTTAGACAGTTATGGTCACCTTGTTGGGCTTGACCATCACCTCAAAAATCAAGTCCAGATGATGTCCTGGGTCGAGTTATTTGAGTCCGGAGTGAAGAGTGTGAGAACGGTGAGAAATTAAATATAAATTATGAAATCTGAGTCGTGTCGCTTGCGCGACGATTTTAAGCAATCTGACCGTTGGATTCTGACCCAATTTCACCCTCGGATCAGGGAAGATGGCCCAGGCATGTTATAGTGCTTGTGGACCTGATCGAGTTTCGGTGACCGTTGAATTGAGATTGGTCCGCCAGGCTGATCTGTAAATCCGATCGGTACAAAAACTCAGTCTGACCTAGATCCATGGTCAGTGAGCTTAAGTCCGACCGCACGTGGAAAAAGGACCACCGGAAGTGCTCCGTTGGATCGAGAGTGACCTGATTTGGTTATAACCTAAGTATACCTTGGCCCTGGGGCTATTTTCATCAATGTTAGGCCTATATAAAGACCTTAAAACCCTCACTCTCTATTCCATACGAATTTCTTAAACCCTAGCTAAGAGAGAGAGGAAAAGAGAGAGAAAGTAAGAGAGAAGTTGGTGAATCATTTGAGATTCTTTCTTGTTACTCTGCATCCTTAAACCGCCACATCTGAATCGTTATTCCGGCGATTCTAAGTTCATTCTTGGGTAAGTTAATCAAACCCTGTCTGTTTTAGAGCTTAGAATAGTCTAAGTGTTGATGTAGCTCATTTCTATTCATGCCTTAGGTTATCTAGTCGCCGTTGACGAAGACTTATAGTCTGAATCAGATCGGTGCGCTTTTTCTGGTTTAAGGTGCGGACTATATTCGTACAGGTTATGGTTTTTAAGGCTTTCAATGTCAGATAATGGTTTATTATTGTTGTGGGTGTAATTTCACATGCCAAATGCGATGTTTATATTGCGTTCCTGATATATATGAGTTATGTTGAGATTTGTGTATTCTATGTATATGTAGAAAGTATCGTATACGTACGAAATACGAACTTGTGTTTACCATGATTAACTGTCATGTATTTGTGCTAGTTGTATGTGTGTCAACTCCTTGGCAAAAGGAATTGTCCAAATGTGTGTTATCACCAACAAACGGCATGTGTGTTGGAATTGTAGTCTAAGTGTTTGTAGAAATGTCTGAATGATCTAATGTGTAACATATTATCCTATTTACGGGCGTTGAGGAGATTCTCAACTCTCCTATTGGTGTGCATGATTTCCTACATGCAATTTACATTCTTTGTTGTTTAACTTCAAGTACTACTTATGTGTAAATCCATGTTACGTTGATATTCTTCAAATGCTCACATACTGTATGATTTGAATTGTTGTTCCATTACTGTTCTAAATTGTTAATATGAATATCTGTTATAATTGAATATGTTTGGGACTATGGAATAGTCCAGGAAATCGATAACAGACCTTGAGTTCGTGGCCGAGGTTGATTTCGCCACGTAAGACGTGTTTGACGAACCCGAGTCGTATTAGGGTTGTCGGCAGTAGTTTGGCCACACGGAGTGTTTGCGCACTCTATGTCGTGCAACTCAACGTGCGCTCATGCTAGTCGAGTTCGTCAAGTAACCCGATTGTCCCGATGTATGTTCACCATGTATGGACGCTATTGTTTGAATCTAGGGTACCAAACTTACCGATGCAATCCCGTTAACCGTTGTACCTTGATCCACTAAGACTCATGAGCCGGACATGGTGGTATGGGACACCGTAGTCGAGCTGTCGGCCTACGCTGGGGTGACGAGCCTCCCCGTAGTGACCAGTGAGCACACCAGACTCGTGAGCCGATTATGGTGGTATGGGACACTATATTCGTGCTGTCGGCCTACATTGATTGGTGACGAGCCCTTTGTAGTGACCTCGAGCATACCTTGATACTGCATTGAGGCGACGAGCCTTAGAGTAGTGACTAAGGTACGATAGGCGTGCATTGATTGGTGACGAGCCCTTTGCAGCGACCTAGAACCATATGATCGTATGAGATTGCCTAAGACTGACGACCCTAGAATGGATCACTGTTTGAGAATTGATATGAGGAAGGTACTTTAGCTTCCCAATCCTGCTGTATGAAAAGGACTAATAACAACTTAGTAATCATGTTCATGCATTGCATTGCATGTGCGTAGGAGTTGTTGGCACTGCGGGAGTTTGTCATGCGTAACGTAAGATGAAGACGCTGAGGGAGTGCAAGCGAGGGCATGCATCATTTATACATACATCCTTGCATTAACAAGAGTACTTTAGACGTGTTTAATTGTATTGCCTTATCATTACTGCTTGATTGATTTGATATCATGTTAACTTTAACTGTATAGTTCCACTAAGTTGATCACTCACTCCCACATTCTAGGACGGTGTTTCCACACCAACCAGACTCTGTCTTAGATGCAGATGATGACGCGACCCCTGAGGCAGAGCAGGAGTATGATGATGATGAGGACGCGTTTTCTATTATGCAGTTCTCAAGCGGGTTCATGTGAGTCGTGTCCTGATCGACGGGGATTCTGAGTTTTCTTTTGGAATAGATGAATTTCATATTGATACTTGTATTTTGAAGATAAACACTTGTAATCATGACCTGGCAGAGCATACATATTTCAAGGACTTACACATGTACACATATATTTCTTTAAGTCTTCCGCTTGCGTTTTTCACTTATCCCTAGATTATGTTTGCAGTTTGGCTTAATCTATTCCATGTTTTATGCACTCATACAGACAACATACATCCATCATTAATTATGTTGCATAAGTGATGTTTTGGAACTCGGGAGCTAAGTTATGCTCGACCCCCGAATTTCAGGGCGTTACACCAGTGCTACGGGCTTGTAATTTTTTTATGGTTCCCTGTGGAAACCTTTTTAGACATTCTAATCATGACTTCATCACCCACAACAAACTCTTTAAACCTATGGTGTGAATCAACAATCATTTTGTATGTTTCATTACTTATATTAATTTTTTTTCTAATCTCCACATGCAAGTTATGCACATGTCGTATGGATGCATGTGCAGACTCCGAAGGCCTATGGAACATTGACATGGGTATGCAATCTATAGGGGTCCTAGGCTCATCTACTTGTCTTTCCAGATCCACTTCCTCCCCAGGACTCATTTGATCGCGATTAAGGTTTGGTAGAGTCAACGCATGAATGTCCCGCACAGGTGTAAGCTCAACCAATATGTCCTCTAGAATAACAACACTAGACCCCTCCAATATCGAACTCACCTCAGATGATAACTCTACACTACCCTTGAGTGTAACCTCAGGTGGCATCTCCATAATAACCTTAGGTGTGACCTCACTTGCCATGTGGGCATACATCGTCAAATCAATTTTAGTCTCTTTGTTAGACTATTTAGCATTAACTATAGGAAGAGACTCAAGCTGGAGTTTCGTCACATCTTCAAGACCACATTTCTCGACGCCCTCCTTTTTCGGGGTGTTTTTGGGCCGGAGAGGCTTCAAGACAATCTTTTTGCCTTCATACAGAAAAGAACACGTATTCGAGTGATCAAATAGTGTTGCGTCCCTGTCATACAACCAAGGCATGCCCATATAAAAACCAAACTGGATGGGAATGGAACAACGTTGAGAAATTGGAATCAAAGACGCATCAACCTATGAGACTCGATAGGGCTAAGGGTGAGGAACGACTAGCATACTTAAGCGGCCCATGGTGTTAGCAGAGACCACATTGATGCAACTACCACTATCAATGATCACCTTACAGTTTTTGCCACCACACTTGGCATAAGTGTGGAAAATTGAATTCATGCGCCAATAATCACTTTTTACAATCTAGCTTAAGGCGCAGCTAACAATTGCAAGTGACAGTGTCTCAACTTCTTCAATTTGATCCCCGACTTGTGATTGGACATCTTCCCCAGTGTCGAGGTTCACCTGAAGGGAGGCTTCAAGCTAATTGACACGCGCATTGGTCACGGTCAATTGAGTTGTGGTGGTCCTATTGTGCACTTCAATAGCCGTTAGACAGTTGTTGATGGCGTTAAGGGCCTCAGGAATTTGTTCTAGATTAATGGTGGGATGCAGGCCAAAACCACATCCTGAATGAGTGAGAGCATACACAAGACAACTCTTTGGGGAAAACCTAGATCCTAGGGTAATGCTATGACAAAGACAAAACCAACCTAGAGATCAAATTGGACACTAGAGACACTAATCTGAAAATTCAGTAGAATGGCAATCTGAGAGTACCAAGCTGAAAAGTCAGCAAGAGTGTAATCTGAAATTTGCGAACTGAAAATTCAACAAGGTGACAACTTGAGATTACGACTCTGAAAATTCAGCAATGGTATAAGTGGAAAACGCTAGCTGAAAATTCAGCAATGGGACACTCCAAACTAGAAACAAAAATCTGCAATATGATCCAAGATTCTATATGCGATGTATGCTCTAATAACCATAGATTTAAGTTCTACCCTATATGTGACTCTAACCTAAGTGCAACACAAAAATCATATGCTAAACCTATGGCTCTGATACCAAATTTGATGCAGGACACATGATTTAATGCTAGCATGCAATGTGGAGATTATGAAAGAGTCCATAATGTAATTCAATTAACAAAAGATATGAACCCACCAAGAAATTAGGAGTAAATAATGGGAAATAAAATCTGATTTAACTTAAATCATATGCCTGCATGTTAAGAAATCACATAAATCAATTAAAACTAGGCCCGATGGAAGAATAGAACTTCCAATTTAGCATAGGTACGTTCCACACTTAAAGGACATATTTGTAGGTTTTATGATTAGGGTTAGGAAAATCTGAAATTTAGAAAATTAGGGTTCATGGAAATTGGGAATTTTGGAATTAGAGTTTTTAAAAAGTGAAAAAAAATAGGAAATTGAGGATTTAGGGTTTAGGGTGGGGTTATGGATGGGAAATCAAGGGGTTTTGACAGGGAAAGTAAAGGGAAATCAAAGGATTGAGTGGTTGTTCATACGGTCAGCCTAGGGACTCATACGTGTGGGTCGTTGACTAAGGTTTTTGGGTCCTCAATGGTTGATTTCGGTTGGGGTTAAAGTTGGATGATGAAAGTTGAAGAAAAAAATGATTTGGATGGTCTTGGATAGGAATGGAAGAAGATAAATGAAGTTTTTTTTTTTTTTTTTTTTTGGAAAATACCTCTTTTGGATAGAATGAAGAGAGAATAAAGATAGATGGAAGCCCCACACCTCCATTGAATGGGGAATAAAATCACACCACACCCAAGCTCCAAATCACATGGAGTATTCTTCAAATCACATGAAGAAGAGAAAACACAAAGCTTTTCTTTTCAAACATAATGGCATTAGGGTTTCATACACCCATCTTTCTCTTTTATAGCCTTAGAAAAGACCTTTTACGAAAAGACGCTATCAAATAAGATTCTCAACATAAAGATGCTTAATAAATTAAAAGTTGTTCCTAACTCCCTAATGTCAACACAAATATAAGCTATACCAAAAATAACAAAGCATGTAAATAATCTAAACAACTAAACTATTTTGTGACCCATATGGGTCTACGATCGAGATGCTCGATGATGATGATCCAACAGTTCGATCATCGTGTTCACCCAATCCAACGGTTTGATGTGTCCATCAAGCTCTTATATACAGCCCACGTGCATCTTCCCAGTGTGAGGTATTCAAAGATGCATGAACATGCACGTGGGGTCTTCAACGTGGCTAGGAATGTGAATTGGGCCAAGTGGGCCCCATGTAATGGTCATCTAGCCATAAGGAGACTGGCTCAGCCCTCCTCTAATATGGTGCTCGGATGTCCTCATCACCCATGGTCCCTCCATTATGGATATTCCTATGGCCAATGGGATTATAGTTATATGGAGCCTGTTCCGTCACATTCATGTTGGACTAGTCCTCCTAATTCATGTCCAAATGATTATAGATATCCAGATCCAAATTCAAGTTACTCATCATAGACCATTCTCAATCTCAACAGCCTGAGTACGAGCACCAATACGAAAATTCGATGGGCACTGGTCGATATCCTTACCCGGGGTCGGAGTCGTTGCCTAGTCAGGATCAGTCATCATCTGGTTTCATTAACCTTGTCTTTTCCTCTGGCACTGGATATTATGGATATGCATCACCTATTCCACAGCCCCAGCCTAATGATGGTGATGACGTGGAGGTCAAGCAACCACAATAAAGCATATTTTCATTTTTGTGGTGACTCGGGAATTTTATTAAGGTAAGTAATATTTTTATAAACATTACTTACATTTAAGGTAAGTATTGCCATACCCATTACCCACACATTCACCAAACAAGCACACACTTGACATTGCCGAACTTGTACTTAAAATAACTCCCCTGGCAACCAATCAAGCAATCCTTAACCAAGTTGCAGGGAAGTATATTAGACACTACTATTTATTTATTTTTTTAATATCTTGACTTGAGGATGACAGGACAAAAATCACAGGATAGGAGAAATCTCTGACATGTTGAAGACTTTAAATAGAATAAACATTGTAATTTATGCAAGTCCTCAAGTATGTAATATAGAATAAATTATGAAAAATAATAGCAAACACCTACACGTGAGATATTTTGATATTACATTCATTCTAATATATCTATCATTGATATTAGATAGTTAGAAAATTAAATCGATGACTTTTATAGTCAATTACAAGTTGTCAGGTTCATAAATTCATCAGACAGCCCGATACATCTTTCTCACCAAATAGTGGACCGTTACACCACCATAAACATGTTCAAAATTATAAATGAATGCATATTTAGAATATTTATAATTTTCCGGATTTAATGGATATTTTTTTATATTTTTTTACTTTTTTTTACCATTATAGGGGCCGTATCAGTCGATACGGCCCGTAACCATATCGATAATGATGGGGACCGTTATGCCCACCGTTACCACAATGGTACACCTTGAATGCCAAGCAAACCTTGTTGGCTTGGAATTCCACCAAGTGTGATTTGGCAATACATCCAAAATACATCTAGATAATAGATTTGTTGTGATTTTACTATGTAGACAAGAGATCCCTCAAACCGATTGTTTCGTTATCTTCACCTTTAGTTTGAGAGGATGGGAAGATCGGCGAGATTTTTTAAATAGAATTAGAGCTGGGTGGGTGAGGTGGAGATGTGCCTTTGGTGTTTGTGTGATGATTGCAACCCAATGAAACTCTAGGGAATATTTTATAAGACAACTAATCAACCGGCTATGTGAAGTCAAGCAAAGTGTTGAATAATTAGAGGCAGCATGAGCAAGGATTGAGCAGTGCAAAGTTGTGGATTTTGAGATGAATGCGTGAGAAAACTAGGATAAAATTAAATGATCACTACAACCCTACGGAACTCCAGGGAAAATTTTACAAGACAATCAACCGGCTATGTGATGTCAAGCAAGGTGTTGAATAATTAGAGAAGGCAAGAACACGGATTGAGCGGTGCAAAGTTGTGGATTTTGAGATGAATGCGTGAGGAAACTAGGATAAATTAAAAATTAGGTAATCCAAAGCAACCTAGTAGTAGTACTAGACTCCCAATAAGAGATAAAAGATACATAACAAATTAAGATGGTTCGGTCATATGCAACAAAAACTTTAGAGGGCTCAGGTAAAGAGGGGAACATTGGTTAGGAATGATGGGACTTAAAAGAGGACAAGAGGCAAAAGACCCAAGAGGACTTGGATTGAGGTGGTGAAGAACATGAAGACTAGTTCACTTATTAGGGATAGGGCTTGAACTAGGGTTGGTTGGTGAAATAGGTCATATAAGGCCAATCCCAAATAGCTAGGACCAGGCTATGGTGACAAAAATTTCTAGTGAGCCATGATGCATTAAAGTTCAGATGAAATATGAAGATCGTGATACATTCAAATTGAGCTCAAGTAGCATTAATAATTTCGAATGAAGAATTCAATGCCCATATAAGCATCCCAACATTACAGAGAAATGTTTTTTGATGATGGAGTTCAATTTCAATGTCAAAGGTACTTAGTCACTTACTACAAAAGGAAGAAGCCAAGAGATCCCACTACCACTTTGTCGAGCGGCAATAGTGGTAGGACCAGATAGAGACGGTATCCAGAAGAAGCCTTCCATAAGGAGTCCCTAGAAATTAGTATCGAATACACTATTAACCATGGGACTGGATTGAGATATGAAATGGAGGCATAAATTTAACCAGCATAAATGAAATGCTACCTCATCTGCCACATTTGAAAGAGCCCTATAGAGTCCAATCCAAATTGGTATTGTTGCAAGAGTAGGAAGGCATCCTGAGACAAACATAAAAGTTCACAAATTATAAAATGATGGTTCACAAGGACGTCCTCGTGAAGAGCGAAGTTGCCTCTGAACTAGGGAAGAAGGGAAAAAATTATCTCAGAAAGCCTCTGTAGGAATAACAATTTACATATGTAGGAATAACTATTTATGATGCAGCAAATGAAATGCATGAAATCACTATTTATTGCAAACAACTGTCTCACATGGACATCTCACTGCTAGTTTCAATCATCATTACATTCACATCTTGGAGAAATAATCCTGTTTCTAACACAAAAGACAATGGAAGCCATGATGACTGATGATTAATACTACATGTCCTTCAGGAACCAATATAAAGAGAAGCAAGCTTGAAAAGGACAACAAGAAAACTCATCCTTCAAACAAATCCTAATGGGAGCCACCTTTCTTACATGGAGAAAGATGTATAAGATCACAAGTCAAGTCCATTGTGGAAGATCCTTCAAACCCTTCAGCAAACCCAGTCAGGAAAGACTTAGTCACTGTAGTAACACCTGAGATCACCCACTGAGGCTCACATGGAGAAAGGTAGAATCTCTTTGAGATATCCGACGTGAGACCAAATGAAAGATAGTGTCCTTTATGTTGGCTGTGTTCCCCACTAAAAATGAGCTTATTTACCTCATAAGAAAAGTAAAATCTTGTCCCATCAAAGAGCAAATGATGAGAAGCAAGAAACTTGTGCAGGCCCAAGAAATAACAAGGACAATCACAATAATTATTATACTCAATAAAAATACACTACATTGTCTTGCGAGAAACTTCTTTTGATGCAATTTGCACAGAAGGACATAAAACAAACACCCAAATGAATGCTGAGATGAGTGCTCCAGAGGTCATACCCAGCCACACCAAATGCCAAGAGAATACAGTGGCACGAAGAGGATATTTTGGTATCACAGTGCAGAATCGAAACAGAGCCAATGGTGCAGCAATAATGTCAGCATTACCATCTGGGTGCAACCTACTGTCACAAGTAGGAGGGATTTCGGTCAACTATCTTGAGGTTTCAGTTGACTAAACACACAAGAGTTTTGATGGTTCTCGCTTGGTTTTAAGAGTAGATTAGAGGCATTTGTATCCCCGTATTGCTTTATCATGTCACCAATTTTGGGGAGATATTGGGTTATTTTGATAATTTTACCTTAAAAAAGCCTTTACAGCGTAAAATAGAACTTTGGATTGAGTCATAAGTGACTAATAAAGGGCTGAGATTTGAACGAATAAACATCTGCAGTTTTAGGCTGTTAGGTACCTTTTTTTTTTTTTGGCATATTCAGATTGATCATTGCTGATATTTTCTGGGGTTACTGGGCTTATTTTGTCCATGAAGAACCCCAAATTGCATCTGTTGCTAGTGTGATTTACTGTTTGTTTTCCTCAATATTGATCTATATCTTTTCTATTTTTGTTTTCATATGCTAGGCCTAGCTTACATTGATTTCTATCAGTGGGGGCTACTTCTAGCAATTGAGTTCTATGCGAAGAGAAAGTGTGATCCTCACGAAGAAACCAACTGGAACAAGTTAACACCGGGCTTTATCTATGTTAAGATCAATTTGTACAAAATGCAATGACGATCATAATGATACATCCATGGGGGTAGTGAAACATTGAATATGCGAAACTGATGGGGACATCTCGCACACACGCACACCTCCCTTATGCACGTACACAAGAAGGAGGGCCCCACCTTCAATCTGGATTGATAATGACATCCATGGAAGGCCTCCTAGTTAGAGGACTGTGTTTCGGTTCCTTGGGGTGGACCCGATCATCATGTGGATCCCATCATTGGATCTCATGATCGTGGCTCACTACCCTAGGTGACCTAGGACTTTGACTTTTGCTTATTACCGTTATTAGGAACATCATGAACGGTTTAAATTGCATTGATTAGTTGCTATTTTTTATTACTTCGTCTTTAAGTAATAGTATGCGCACATGGCGCGGCTTTTGGGGTATAGGTTTTTCTTATAAATAGGCAACCCCTTGTAGGGTTTTTTTTTTTTTTTAATGATTAATAAAATTTTGTGTTTTCCTACTTCTCTAATTCTCTGAGTTGTGGAAACCTATTTGGGTGCGAAACCCTCTCTTCTTCGAAGAGCTAACTACTGTGATGCGAAGCCACACCCATCTCAAATCGCCCCCATCTCCTACCCTCCATATTCCCCATCTCCTACAGTCATCCCCTCATCAAATCCACCCACATTTGCAACTAATCTTTCCCCTATAGCAGATTTCCAGAATCTGGCCCTACAAAAGGGCTGAAACTTCGGCGAAGCACCATGTTTAAACCGATCATCCGTTTGGCCTGAAATTTGGAGGGAATGTGGCCCATCCGTGGCCGACCAGGCCCTAGCTGGCCGATTCGAGATTCGTGGGCCCCACACACATGCAGGCTGTCATCCACGCACGTACGTCAGGTCAGTTTGTTGTCCACATGTGCGGGCTGATCACAGGTTCCCTCTCGTCTCTATTCCACTCATCTTTCGCCTTGTTTCTATAACCCTAACCCTAGATCATCTCAAATCCCCAAGTTCTATTCCACTTTTGAAACTCTAGGTTTTCCCAAATTGAAATGTGAGAATCCCTTGGATTGGGAAATAATCCTTTGCATGTGTGGATGAATCTACTATCCTTTGAGCATTGTTTGGTCTATAACTTTAATTGATCCAGCCCTAGCATGTGTAGGCTTGAACCCGCATAGATTCCGCTTGTTGAGTGTTTGACTTTATGCAGGATGTGGAATTTTATGTGATTGTTTCTAAACTAGTATGATCTAAAGCCTGGAATCTTGCATAGCATGTTTAAATTTTCATGTCCTGCATCAAAAACTTGAAGAGGCATCAAGAGTTCACTTCTCATTTGTGTTTCAGTTGCAAATGACGGGAGCAACCAATGCCCCTAAATATTTTGGGCCCCTACTCAAAAGAGCATGCAAGTTGCAAAGAATTACCAGATGGGCTGCCACCTTCGTGGAAATTTCAAGGACATTGATTTAGGCTAATTTTGAGAATCGTGAACTCACCTAGCTACCACATGAGCTTAAAATAGCAGGCATACTTGAGAGCATGATCCAATAGAGACCAAAGTACCCCATTATATAAGCCAAGGTGACATCGTTGCTTTACAATATAGGAAACATGTAAGAAGTTCAATAGTCTTCAATTTCTCTCCTATATGATTGAGTGCTTCGTGCACCCTGCAGATGAGCGATACCAAATATCCTGTTCAAAAACCTTCCTGAAGAATCACCACTCTTTTATCAGTTCCCATTTATCTCTCATTTTCCCTTATATAAAATTGCCAACAGCCTGCAAGCTTATCCCAACAAATTAACAAAACAAGTCTTCTTGGAACTCTCTTTCCCATGGACCTTGCAACTTTTTGTTCCGATGTGTTCAACAGGTACATCAGGTGTATTTTCACCTTTAGTGTGTGTGGTGAATACCCATAGGGCCTGTGTGGCATTGATATTTTAAGCCACCGAAAATGCTATCAAGGATATTACATTTGTTTAGTTGCTTCTTAAACCAATAGTATGCAAAACTTTGATACTTCTGTTCATGGAAAAAGCATATTCCATATTCGTCAGATATGTACAAGTTCCTCAGTGTTATAAACCGATGAGTCAAAAAACTTGAAAACCATATATAGCAGGACATACTAACTATCAAGAATTATTTCTGCACGATGTATTTTCTGGATGAAAAATGACCTTGAGCACTTTTTCAGACATAGTTGATGTAGAAGAATAATCTTAATGTAGGTTTTGTAGATGAAATAGAAGTTTCGTATAATCACATTGGTGCAAAAGGAAATATAGTTTTTGAATGGTCATGCAGTTCAAACTTTAAGATTAAATCATATGAGAATCACCTGCCAATGGGTTTACACCAGCTAGTTTATATAGGCGAGCAGTTTCGAGTTGTATTTTTTCCTGTGAAAAGATATAAATATCATGATCAGTTATTCAGTGAGGAATGCCCCTCTCATGACTTCTTGAGTTTTGAGTGGTTTCCGATCATAAAACTGGAAGGATGGCTTCATTCATGTCAAAAGACTTGGTAAAAGCAAGTTCACACTGTCATTTATTTTCTTTTTCTTTTCTTTTTTTCTGAAGGGTAATGTGATTTAGTTCCATCCTTTCTATATTTCATTATAACAGTAATTTGTTCAAATAAAAATTCATGATATTACAGTTACTACAAGAATATGCAATATTACAATGCACTTACCACATTGAATTCCCAATAACTCAATGATTTAGACCTCATGCCTTCTAAAATAGAAGCCAGCTGAATAATTCAATACATTCGCACAAAGGAAAACTTGGAGAAGCTCAAATTCAAATATCAAAAGGGGCCCAATCATTAGTAAGCAGGTAATGGAATATACAGCATATAAATTGCATTAATGACATAGCAAAATCTCGACGCATGTAGCAATGACGTCACACATCCATCTCCTTCAAAATCGTCAATTGCGCTGACAGAGAAAAAATTGCAAGGCTTCTTCACACGTATGGAAAATGGGTTTCATGTGGTTCTAAGCACACATGCTGGAGATTCTCACATGCTCTGAGCTGGCAATATCAGAGACAGCACATGCCTCAATATATTATACAACACCCCTTCGGCTTGCCTTTTCACACAAAGTTCAACTATATACACATGCTCTTATTATGAGGAAACTAAAGAAAGACTAGAGACAAACAGTGTTCGAAATATCGGTGTCGCGATACGTATCACATCCTTGGGATACAGATACGTAGCGGTTATCGCATGGGATATATCGTTTGTATCGGGTAATTTATCGCACTTTTTGAGAAACATGGGGAAACATTGGCGAAATGGTTGAATTTTTCAATGGAACTTCAGGGATTGTTAAAAAAGACCTTAATACACACTTTTAAATCATAACATCACAAAAAAGAAGTGCACATGATAGGTTTCCTTTATATAGGGTCCTAAGCTATGCGATGTCTGATTGAACTAATGCAACTATGTTCAAATTGAATGCATAATATTATTTAGAGTGTATATGATGATCATTTCATCAAACACTCCTAAATACTAAATACTTCAAAATTAGTCTCAATTAATAGCTAGTTGAAGGGAAATTTCGAAAAAAAAAATTAATATTTTAATAAAAAATTATTTTTATTTTTCAAAAATTAACAGGGATTTAACAAATCAGTAGTTCAGCCCTCATACATGCTTGATTTCATGTTTGGAGTGCATCATTGCAAGCAATTTAGGAAATTTTGGGAAATTTTTAAAAGTTTCCTAAATTTTCCCAAATCGGACCACCTACACTCAAATTTCGAAATTAGAGTGTATGTGAAGATCATTTCATCAACTACTCCTAAATACTTCGAAATTAGTGTCGATTGATAGCTGGTTGAAGGAAAATTAAAGAAAAAAATGGAAAACATGAAGAACTAATGGATATCGAAATCAAAGCTCTAGCTCTATGATTTTTCATGCAAAACATGAAGAACCAATGGATTTATAACCATTTGACACTGATTTAACATAATTTCAACAAAAAAAGGAATCAAAATTTGAAAATGCTCACTGAATCAAACATGTGGGATATATCAGCACTACCTATGCGTTTCATATCGCATACGTGGGATACAAGATATATCATGGGATATATCGGCCGATATCGTCGGTATTTAAAACATTGGAGACAAATAAGAAAAGCATAAAAATAAAGATAAAACAGGGGAAATTTAAAATAAATAAATAAATAAAAGGAGCTAAGACTAAGGCCCATAACACATAAGGCCTAGGTGTAGGCACCAGTGGGCCCAATCTATGCCCACACGGCCATATACCTACAAGTCATAATGGAGACCAACAATTGTGCTGGTTAGGAGTGAATTGGTACAAGTTAAAGGCTCAAAAGGGGAAGGGGAAGGCCCAAAAGGACATGGGTGGTGGTGGAATGGAGGAGAAGGCTTCATATAGCCAGCCCCCATTAGTTGGAATAAGGCTTAAATGATGATGATGATTTGTTTGCGAGGATAGGTCCTCTATGATGTTTGTAGAAGTAGCTTACTCTACAAACGTTGCTTTTGGGGCCCACCATAATGGGAATGGAATTCAACCGTCCAAATGGGTCGCCCAAAGTGGGACACCTCAAAATCAGGCAGATCCAACCATCATGTGGGTCACCATTTGAACTTGGAGGTTTTTAGGTGATTGTATTAACTTTTACACAGTTGCATAACTTTTACATGCACTTGAATGGTTTTCCATGAAGTTGAACAACTTCTACACAATTGAATAACAGTTGTAGAATGACATTTGTAGAGGATCTGACCTCTTGATCTGGAACCCTAGGGGAGGGGGGGAGTTTGTTGCTAGTTTTCTTATTTCTCAGCTTAACAACTCCTGGTTTTTATAACACACACACCCCCCCCCCAAAAAAAAAAACCAAAAAAACAAAAAAAAAAACCAAGAAACACTGGCCAATTCTAACATTCCCAAGGAAACATAAAAACCAAGTAATGAATTCCCCAACAACCAAACAGGCCCCAAGTGATCCTCATTTCCCTAGGAACACATGTGGGTGCAGCAAGTTAGAGAAATTTCAGAAAAAAGAACCTGATCTCCCGCATAGCGTTGTTGGATAGCCCGTATCTGAGGCTGCAGAGATCGCATTGCCATTGCAGACTCAACCTGCACATAATAATTTTCAGGTACCAACTTCGTAAGAACAAATCCTTCATGAAAATGTAAGTCTTGGGTGAAAAGAAATTTTCCAAGATCATTAGTGTAAAAATGAAATAGTCCATAATGAATATTCAATCTACCTCACATCATATGGAGAAACGATGAGTATCAAGCATCTCTATAGACTCGGATGGAGAAACAACGAGAATAACAAGAAAGAAGAGAGGATGAAAACTGGCCACTTAGATTAAATATTACAAAGGAATTTTCATGCACTAAAAAAGACTCGACCTTTTGGAATTTATTCATTATTGTATTGAAGAAATCAAGGCATCCATGCAACTAAACTAGCACTTGAACACTTTAGATACGAAACAACAATCCCATGAGAGGGCGAAAATGCGGGGAAATATGGGGAAAACATTGGAATTTTCAACGAAACTTTAGGAGATGTTAAAATGTACATATTTGTATATTTAGAAATTTAAAAAAAAAAAAAAATGCAAAAAGAATGCATACATAACAAGTTTCCATTTAATGGGTCCTTAAAAGCATGTGTTGTTGTAAGAAATCAGTCCAACAATCTCATCCAGCCTATTTAACCATCCAAATATCCATCGATATTACAAAGTATCAACAACATGTGATATTTCACCAAGAAATTATCAACAATTGGAAAGGAAACGAAAGATTGTGGTCTCAATATCACGCATGTTGCAATATCGATAAGATCGAGATATTATCAATATTATCAATGACAAATTGAACACTAAATATAACCATGTGCCGATGAAAAAATAAATTGAAAGATAAAAAAAATTTCTAACAAACAAAAATTTGATGATCTCAATACATTGGTGATATTATTGAAATATCGTCGATACACTTATGATACAAGCATTACCTAGAATTTACATAGTCGAAAATATTGGTGATACATTGGCGATATTGATGCATTGGCAATACAAGCAACACCTAGAATTTACATAGTTGAAAATATTGGCGATTATATTAGCGATATTGATACGTTGGCGATACTTAGCGATACATAGCTAATACCTGGAATTTTTGATACTACCAGCATTATCGGCATCGCTACCAGTGTTATCGATATCGTTTAGCTGGAGATAAAGATAATATCGGAGATAATTCGAACACTGAGGGCCATGAATATATACAACCAGGACATCCTTTTTAACAATGGAGTAATATCATCTGTAAATCGAAATAAGACAAGTAACTCATGTCTATCAGCAAGACCTTCACTAACTTCTCAACATTTGGCACAAAAAGACTTAAAAGTCCATGATTAAAGGTAAGCCTTGATTACAACACCAAATATGGATTGCAAGCCTGTAACTTTAAGCAATCTTAACGAAGTAACGGGCACTGGGCAATAAGGACAAAGGTACAGATTCACATCTTGATGGTGAGAATGATGGCAAGGACTCACTTTATAAGTGGGTGAAGTCTCTCATTTGAACGATGCAGCTGTAGGCCTTCAACTGACAGTAGCCGAAAGAGCATTGGCTATGAGCATTGGCGTCGACCAAGTTATGGAGGAGATGAGGGCTCATGATGATTCCTTTGACGCATTGATGACAGGCCATTACCTACAAATGAGGGTTCATGAACCATCTTCACAGAGGGGATTGCAATATAACATGACATTGAGTGATGACGATGACGAGCATAACTTACCCCCAACTTACAGAGATGACAGTGGCGACATGGATGATGACAGTAGCGGCAACAACAGGGGTGGCGGTGGCAGTGGCGATGCTCGTATGGCATGCCAGAGTTAAGAGATTGATTAGTTGGTTCAATGAGGAGGCCGACTTTGACCATGCTACTTCGGACCAAGACTATGCTCTCATCCGTCAACTTCACGTAGGGCAGAAGAGCTGACTCAAGATTTTCGGCATTTTAAGGATAAGAATAAGAAAAAGGTCCCAGGTGGCAAGGATCTCTTCAACATAGCATTGGGTCCATGAACATTAGTTTGGAGTAGGGGAGCTCTAGTTCCATCCCACTTTACACACATGATGGCTACTACAGCTATAGGGTGACCAATTCTAGTGGTACTTACGACACTCAATCATAGTCCTCCGACTATGGATATGGGCAGGAGTGTGCCTATGATTACAACAGGGATATCCGTCATAGTCACATGTATCCATAAGTCACATAAACACCTAGTCCATATCCAACAGCAAACCCACATCAGCCACAAACCATCTCAAACACAATATTAACAGATGGGTGTACTCATCCAGCTCGGTGAGGATGAGTACCAGCGACACCTAAGAGAGTGCCTGAGTTGGTATCATTCTAGTGTGACCTGGACACAACATAACTGACATACGGAGCAGTGGTATTGTAGCCGGCCTAGTGGGCATGAAGATGATGACTTCGAGCCACCCGCTAACTCTATGTGGGTTTGAAGCAAAGGTATATTGTTTGTTCTCCTAGTTTTTTCTTAAATGTATTGTTTTGTGTTTTATTACTTGTATTGTTTGATATCTGAATTTTGCGAACTCATTCGGATATAATTGCACTGCTTTTGTCTAACAACATATGGTTTTGGTCCTTATTAATGTTTTAAATAGCGGCAGTGTGTTGCGTAGCATTCAACTCTCTGTAGCATGTAGAGTAAGCTACATGATACTTCTATTTTTAACTTAAAAATAAGAAAAAATTGATAAATAATAAGAAGAAAACAAAAATGAATATATATATATATATATATATATATATATATATATATAAAAGCCTAAAAAGATTATTCATTTTTTCAAGAATGTTCAAACAAGTTATTAATTATTATTTATCAAAAGCTAATCAACATATATAAAGCAAATCAAATCATTATCACATCAACGACTTTCTAAGCAAACCACTTTAATTAATAATGTTTAATGGAAACCACAAGTCACCAGTATGAAAAGACATTAAAATCCAACAGGTTAAGAGTATTAAGTACAAAATACAAAACACAATGATCATTTATATATATATATATATAACATAGCGAAGCGCTACAAGGGATTTACGCTATTTGCTGACGCTTAGCATTGTAGCTACGCCGCTACAGACGTTATTCAAGACGTTGGTCCTTATTAAATGGAAATCTACTATTTTAAGTTGTTTTTTGTAATATTTTGAGTACGAAGTGTGTAAATGTGTCTCTTAAAATATCATGAAATTTCACTGGAAACTTCCATCCCTTTATTTCAAAATTTTCCCTTAAATAACAATATTTACCCCAGTATTTGGAACATCATAAATGATATCAATAGAGGTTTCTATATTCAAAGTCATCGATACATGTAATGATACTGATACTTTGAACGCTGGGTTTAGATATGCCAATGCCTAAGCAGGAGGGTGTTGGGGTACAAATGGTCATGTTTATATTTAAAAGCTATATGAGATTTGAAATAAGGTTTTTATAGGCTAGTGAAGTTTATGTATATGTTTATAGTTACCTCCCTATCTAAATCGGTGTTTAAAATAGCTACGCCATGTAATGTGTCGCTTACATTGCATAGCTTAGCCTTAACGCTACGTAGCTCATTAAAATAGCTTAAGTCGTATGTAACCTATGCTACATGATAATTTGCATACGCTACACATTACATAGATTACGCTACACGCTATGTAGCTCACATTACAAGTTACTTTTCACTGCAACATTAGAATCAATTAATGCTTTCAATGATTTGTTACATTTTTCTATTTTCAATAAAAATTAGTTAATCTTTTCAATGCCTTTAATAAAAATAATATAAATAACAGTATTAAATCAGTTTCATTGCTCTTTCTTTATTTTTATACTTATTTATTATGCTTTCCTATTACTTTAGGTTGTGTTTGGTTGCACCTAGCGCAACTTTGATTAAAAATCTAGAAGCAGCATGTAGCTTATGCCTCACGCTTCAGAGGGGCGAACGCTGCGCTAAACGCTATTCGCTATTTAAAATGCTGATCTGAATAACATAATGTTATGAAAATCCTAAGCAAACAGCCATGCCTATGCATATGGAAATCCATGGTTTCTTCTCATCAGTCTTATGCATGAATAGATATTCCATGTTGCTTCACTTATTTACAGTGACAAATTACACTGGATAATGCTCCTAACTTGACAAAGATGCAGAAGTAAACTCATGTGCAAGCACATCTATGCAGAGATGTGTATGTGTTCTTGTTTATAATGATAAAGAATAATACATGAGGCCTTTTGTTCTCCCACTAAAACTTGTCTGCACAGTTAATTCCACCCCGCTACAAGTACAAATTTCAAATTTGGATAGCATGTTTGGAGGAGAAGTTGCAGGTTTGGTGTGTTTGAGTCTCATCTTTTAGCTCCTGTTAGTAGTTGAAAACGAACTTATTTTGTGGATCAGAAAGGATCATCCTTTGACAAGAACGGCTTACATATATCTTCCAAATGAAGGCCATAAAAGTGACGAATTCAGGACTTTTCAAGGATACATCATCCAATATTTTAGATGTGGATCAGTCAAAAGATTAACAGTGCCCAACATGTCATTGAAGTACTATACTGTCGAGTCTAGAAACTGACCTGTTTCTTTGTCAAAGGAAACGTGACAGCCTTAACAAGGACAGTGAGGAGAATAATTGCAAAACCATAAGCATACGGAACATGCAAAGCCGAAAGCCCATCTTTCAAAACCTGCAATACATAAATGATTGATTCAAAACATTAAAACTATAAATGGCAAGGAACTAAGAGCATAATGCACAAAACTGCAGGTTAAAGCTTCCATTAGTAAGGGGATGAATGGAAGAAGTTTGTGTCACGTCTTGAAGCTATTCAGTCATCTTGAAGTTGCAGGTTTAAACATCTATGAAGAAGTTTGTGACAACTAATTTAATTTGCCCACACATTGGCTAACTGCTCCAATCATGGATTCAGATTCTAGTTCTGAAAGTGATCCATCAGACATCCTGATAACCTCTGCAGAAAACACTTCTTTCAACTCATCATCATAGCTTATGAATCAGGTTTCACCAACCATTCCCATCTAAGGACCTATCCCGGGCAAGTAAAAAAAAAATATATGAAAACAAAAACTTCATGATCCCTTCTTACCCCTCGATGCAACTCCTTTAGGTCCTCTTATCCTCATTTCTGGTTTGAACGTCTACATTGCACATGAACAAACCATATCAATTTGCTCTCTGTCATTTTCCATCTTATTGGGATTACACCTAGGCTGCTTTTGATGATCTCATTCTTAATTCTATCCTTCCTAGCCTTCTCCACATCAATCTCAACATCCACATCTTTACAACATTCATCCTCTGTTATTGTTGCTTTAAAACTTCCCTTAAGGGCCTGTTTGATTTTCCCAATTACGCTGTAAATGCCTGCAAATCGGCCATCATTACTTCTCACCATTGTTTGGTTGAAGGAATTGTTGCCTTGAAAACTGTGTGAATCCTTTGTGAATTCTATGTGTTTCTATACACGCAATAATTGTGGGTCTCACCATGATTAATATGTTATATCCATGCCATCCATCCATTCCACAAGCTCATTTTAGGGCATGAGTCCAAAAATGAGGCAAATCCAAAGCTCAAGTGCACCACGCCACATGAAACTGTGGTTGTAACGGACATCAACCATTGAAAGCTAAAAGCCTTCCTAGGGCCCACACTGATGTTTATTTGTCATCCAACCTGTTTATAAGGTCATACAGACATGGATAAAGGAAAACATAAAAAGCAGCTTGATCCAAAACTTTTGTGGCCCGCAAGAAGTTAACAATGGTTGGCGTTCAATTCCCACTATTTACTGAGTTGTGGTTCACTTGAGCTTTGGATCTGCCTCGTTTTTGGGCTTATGTCCTAAAATGAGCTGGCGGAATGGATGAAGTGCATGGATATGACATATACATCACAGTGGGCCCTACAGTTTTTGTGCCCAAAATGTTTTCCCGCCTCTGTTTTGTGCCAAAACACCGCACTTGTCAACATCAGCTTTGGGGTAAGATTCATAATTAAAAGCATTGTTCGGAGTATCCCTGATATTATCGAAATATCTCCAGCTTGATGATACCGATAACACTAGTAGAGATACCGATAACATTGGTAGTCTAATAAATTCCAGGTATCGGCGATGTATTGCTAAGTATCGCCAATGTATTGATATTTCCAGTGTGTTGCCAATATTTTCGATTGTGTAAATTCCAGCTGTCGCTTGTATCGCTAATGTATCAATATCGCCAATATTTTCGACTATGTAAATTCCAACTGTCGCTTGTATCATCGGTGTATTGGTGATATTTCGATAATATTTCCATTGTATCGATGTTTCCAAAATTTTGTTTATCAAAAAAAAATTCCATTTCAACTTTTTTTTATGGGCAGATGGTTTGTATGCAGTGTTCAAATAGTCAACAGTAATATCAATAATATCACGATATTAGCATTATCGCAACAAGGGCCATATCAACACCACGGTCTTTCATTTCCTTTCCAGTTGTCAATGATTTCTCGACGAAATATTGTAAGTAATCGATATTTTGAAATACCAATGGATGTTTGGATGGAAGGTTGGATGGTTGGATGAATAGATGGGATGGTTGGATGGATAATTGGGATGGATGGGATGGTTCGATTAGTTTCTTACGACAACACATGCATTTAGGCCCCCATTAAACAGAAACTTATCATGTATACATTCCTTTTGCAATTTTTTATTCCTAAATATGCAAGTGTGTATTTTAGCATATCCTAAAGGTTTCACTGAAAAATTTCACCGTTTTCCTCATGTTTTCCCAATGTTTCCTCACATCTAGTTATCGGGGATATTGATATTGTTTTTAGATCCCCGAACAGCGAAACTTGCAGCAATACCGATACTTCGAACATTGATTACAAGTGTAAGTAATGATGATTACTTTACAATGTATTTACATTGTAATTTGAAAATCAAACAGGCCACAAGTTTCAGCATGTACTGATCAAACAACACTCCGGAGGACAGATCTCCAATTCATCCCACCCAACTTTGATTCTATTGGAAACATCCACATCCATCTCTCCACCCTTTGGATAATAGAGCTAGGGTAAAGAAATGCATTGTTTTGTGAAGTATACTGGCCACCGATTTTAACTAAAGCCTCTCCTCTATAGCTAGTTGTACTAAAGTTGAACTTCCAAATATTCTTAGTTCTGATCATTTTTACCTCTAGACTTTAGAGTCTTCCTCCAAACCTCTAATTTTTAATTCACCTCCTCTGGCCTTATTGACCAACACCACATCATCCCTAAACAAGATACACTACGGGACCTCATACTAGACATTGGCCAACAATTAATCTATACCAGTGCAAAAAACTAATGGCTTAGAGTTAATCCCTAATGGAGACACTACTTTCAGAAACTCATGTATCTCACTACAAGCTATTCCCACTTTCATTACACTTACAGGTCTTTAATGATGTCAAGATATCTTCCCCCTTTCCTGTTCATCGCCCACTACAAAACCTCCCCAGGTACTCTATCCTATGCTTTTTCTAGATCTATAATAACACCATGTGCACATCTTCTATCAATACTTTCAATCAACTGTCTATCTAGAAAAATAGCTTCATGTGTTGTTCACCCTGGCTTCTTGCCGGACTAATTCTCTGATACAACTGTTTTTAGTCCCACTCTTTGTTCCACCACACTTAAAAGCTTCAGTGTAAATCACAAGTCTGATCGCCGGAGATTTTGTGCAAGTTGTTGCATCTCTTTTATTTTTGAGAAACAGGTATCAGGTTGCTTCCCTTCCACCACCATTGAGATTTGTTTGTCTATAAAATAATTGTAAAGGCTGGATAATGAAACAAATTTGATTTCACCAAATATTTTCTATAACTTCATTGGAATATCATTTGCCCACAAATCTTTCCTCTTTTTTTTTGTCCTTGCCAAGGCTACTTTTACAAGATGAAGTTAGGGGCTGTTTGATTTTTTTATTTTCTTAGTAAATACATGTAAATAAGTAATTATGACTAACTTCACCTGTTTGAAATCGGCCAGGAATTACATCTCAAAAATCGGTCCACAAAAACAATGTTATCACCGATTTTTGGGCGCCATCGTGATGTATGTGACTTATCCACACCATCCAACCTTTTTAACAGCACATTTTACAATATGAGTCCAAAAATGAGGCAGATCCCAAGGTCAAGTGGGCAACACCTTAAGAAACAGTGATTGTAAAGACATCAACCATTGAAAGCTATTTTCTCCCTAGGGCCCACATTGATGTTTATTTGTCATCCAACCTGTTCATACGGTCACAGAGTCATGGATAAAGGGAAAACAAAAATATCAGCTAGATCCAAAACTTCTAGGGCCCTCAAAAAGCTTTCAATGGTAAGAGCTCAATTCCCGTTGTTTCCTATGGTGTGGTCCACTTGAGCTTTAGATCTGCCTCATTTTTCGGCTCATGCCCTAAATAAAGCTAAGGGGATGCACGGTGTGGATAAGACATGTATACCACAGTGACCCTACAAATGTAACGTTTTTCCTCGGGTGATGTGAGAGTGCAATAAATGAAGGCAGCAACATCACCTTGAAAATGCAGCCGGAAATTCAAAGGAAAATAATTATTACCCATTTGCCTTGAATTACCACTGCAATTGGAAAATCAAACAGCCCTTTAGTTCATTAGTGGCAGTTTGAGAACTAACTAGAAATTATGTGATTATTTGCAATTTGTTAGGTCTCAAAATTTTAAAAAGAAAAATTAAGGAAAGTGTAAAAACAACATCATATTCAGGGATTGGAAATCAGTTGACAGGAGTTATAAGATCAAACTTCCATGGTGGCTACATGGGGAAATCTCTGATCAGGTAGGCATAGGATCCTATATCAAGCACTATTAAAAAAAAAAAAACAGAAGTAAAATAAAATAAAAACAGAGGGAGGAAGGAAGGGAGAGAGAGAGAGAGAGTCAAGACTATTCCAATGAGGCTGGGAGAAGGCTCTACTAAAGGGCCTTTGATCATACAAAGGACCTTCGATAGTACCGAGGCAACTTAATCCATCAATGTAGAGAGAGAGAGAGAGAGAGAGAGAGAGAGAGAGAGAGAGAGGGAGAGAAAGTTGTTTGAGGGGGCAGTCAAGACTATTCCAATAAGGTTGGGAGAAGGCTCTACTAAAGGGCCTTAGATCATACAAAGGACCTTCGATAGTACCAAGGCAACTTAATCCATCAATGTCCTTATAGGCTTCTTACAAATTTGCAACTGGACTTTGGTTGTGAGAAGCCAATTTTGTCTATCAATGTCATATTATAGGCTTCTTCAAATTGCAACACTACAGAAACATATAGATAACATTCAAGGCAATCATGATCTTAGGGGCTGTTTGGCAACTCTACTAATAAGAGCTTGCTTATTCTATTAAAAAATAATAATAATAATAAGATCTTATTTTTGAAATAGACTATTTGTAAAACTCTAGTTTTACCACTTATTTTTTTTAGAAACTAGCAAAAAACCTCTTTAAAAAAGTGATGAGGTCACTTTTTGTTTAAGAGCTTATTTGGCTTAAGCTGGTAGACATTTTTTATTAATTTTGGACAAGTTTGACTCTAAACTTTTAAAGTAATTCCCATCTTGCTCTCTTCTAAGGTGGGCCCACGTGATGAACAACCCATATTGAAAGTGAGGCCCACATAAGGCATGATCAAATCAAAGGTGGGTCCACATAATGGATGCCTCACATCAAAGTGTGGCCCCACCCAATCGACGATCCATATCAAAGGTGGAACCCACGTGATGGATGGTGGACAGTGAAGGTGGGACCACATGATGGAAGGTTGACATCAAAGGTGGGCACACATAATAAACGACCCACATTGAAGGTTGGGTCCCACATGATGAATGGTCCACAACAAATGTGGGACCCACATGATGGACAATGGACATCAAAGGTGGATCTCACATGATGGACGGTCCATAGCAAAGGTGGGACCCACATGATGGATGGTGGACATCAAAGGTGGGCTTGCATGATGAACAACTCATATTGAAGGTGCCCCCCATATGGTGAATGATCCACATCAAGGTGGGCCCACCAAGGTGTTCCGTATCCATTACAATATGGCCGTAAAGGCCGATGCGTATAGGTAACGGCCATAACCGTTACGCAATACGAGGGTGAAAGAGGACAGTTGGTTTTTTTGGACCGTATCGGCCATTAAAGGGGCCATTACGGGGCATAACGACTATTACTCCCATGATGCTCGAAAAACGACCACTTTTTGTTCTATGTAAATCTATTTTCCTCTTTTTTTTTTCACTTTTCTCATTCCAAAAAACTTTCTACATCATTCTATAGTAGATTTTGACCACTCGTACTATCGTTTTTAGGATTAAAATAGTAGATTGAAGCGATTTAGGTGAATAGAAGCACCGAGGGCCATTTTCTTTAAATCGAAAAAAGTGATATATGCATTTTTTTTTTTCTGATTTCTAATTCTAATGCTTGATTGGGATGTGCAAACATTAGGAACGCATAACCATGTTCATAAATTCACCAGACAACCCAATACAACTCTCTCACCAAAGAGTGGACAGTTACACTACCATAAACATGTTCAAAACAAAAAATGAATACAAATTTAGAATATTTACATTATTCTCTCACGAAGCCCGTGGTGATTGCTTCAACCCATGTAGTGACTTGTATAACCTACATACTTTAGATGACTCCCCCTGAGCAACATACCCTGGAGGGTGCTCCAATTAAACTTCTTCATGTAGGTCTCCATGCAAGAACACGTTCTTCACATCCAACTGAAAGAGAGGCCAATCAAGATTCGCAATGAGTGATATAACAACCCGAACTGAATTAAGCTTAGCCACTGGGGAAAATGTATCCACATAATCTACCTCATAAATCTGAGTACCTTAGCAACCAACCTGGCTTTGTAATGATCAATTGACCCATTTGGCAAGAACTTAATAGTGTACACCCATCTACACTTGACTGGAGTCTTACCTGAAGGAAGATCAGTCAGCTTCCAAGTATCATTGAAGTACATGGCTTTCATCTCTTCATCTATAGCTCGTTTCCAATTTTCATTGGATAATGTCTCCTGGATTGACTTAGGAATAGATACAACAAACAAGGTACGGGCAAACTTACGATAATTTGTGGATAGATGGGTAAAAGTGACAAAGTTGGAAATAGGATGAGTAGCGCAAGGACGTTTACTTTTCCGGACTGCAATAGGAAGCTCATCTGCAACCTCAGGAAACTCAAAAGAACTAAGAACCTCAGTAGGAGCAGTAGCTGACTGTGTGGATTGAAGATTCATCCGGTTTAGGATCCATCAAATATTGATCCTTTTCACAGGCTAAGAGAAAAACCTCTAAAAACTTGGCCCATTAAAGATAATTCTTCCCATTTAAGTTGACAAAGGTTATTGAGGCATTGAAGGAGGGACCCCGCAATTCCCCAAAGACAAGGAACCACTAACTACACTTTTGAGCTCCATATACATTCCACAATAAACTTACTTCAACAACAATGAAGACCCCTAATTTTAAACACCAAATCCAGACACAATTATATGTCCAGAGTCACATAACTCAGAAATTTCTAGCCCAGAATAACTCCAATTTAGGTCAAAATGGTTCCCACATTGCATATGACTTTCCGTGCAGGAATATTCAACCAAAAACTATATCTACACAATTAATCCAACATAAAAGAACAACTTTAAATATCACCTCATGAAAAATCAGCAAGCCTTCACCATCCTTCAAGGCAAACACCCTCTTTTTTTAGGGTGTTTTCCTTCTATTTGAAGAAGGACGCAGAAAATACGTTTTCTAAAAAAAACAGCAACTTGCTTTTCCTTAAAGCCCGATCAGTCCCTACGTTTCTGAAAGATCCCCAAAGTTAAATCTAGCAACTTGGGGGTGGATTGAAGAAGATTGTAGGGCTCGAACCACTCCTAACGAGGCTTCGATACCATGTAGATTGGTATAGAGATTAAAAAAGAGAAAAAGAGAAAAGATGAAGAAAGGAATGGGTTAGAGTTTCACATCCCCACCCCCTTTTCTCTCTTATTAAAGTAATAAAAAGCAAATATGACAAAAACACCCATGTACAATCAACGTTCGCAATATCGATATTATCGGCCAATATATCGGCCGATATTATCGTTATTGTGGGCCAGTGATACGAAACCCCTCAGAAGTCTCTCGGAAATTTTTTTAAAAAAAAATTTGTGGTATCTTGTATATCGTGCAATATATCGCAAGATATCGCAAAATATCATGAGATATCAACGATATATCGCACGATAATGCTTGATATTCCAGATTTTCGCTTGATTTTATACGCGATATAGCAAGACTGTAGACACCTACCACGACAGGCAAGATCTCTACTCATCCAAAAATTGCATCTCTTCTCGCCGAGGATGATGGGATTTGGGTTGGGATTTGCCAAATAAAAAGATTGTCGGAGAGATTTATGGGAAATTTGGTTGGAATTACTGGCGTGGATTCGATTAGGGTTGCGGACTTGCGACCGTCTTTGACGAAGAAGAGTCTCTCTCTCTCTCTCTCTCTCTCTCTCTCTCTCTCTCTCTCTCTCTCTCTCTCTCTCTCTCTCTCTATATATATATATATATATATCGGTTTTAAGTTAGGGAGCGGATTAGCTATTACGCAGGTAATAGCTTAGTGGGTGTTGTTAAGCTCACCGTGTGGGGCTCATCTTGATGGATGTGTTTAATATCCACGTTGTCCATCTGTTTTCTCGGATCATTTAACGATGTTATGCCAAGACTTAAGCAAATCCAAATCTTAAGTGGACCACGCCATTGGAAAAAGTTGTGAATGACCATTAACAGCATTTGGTAAGCCACAAAAGTTTTGGGTCAATCTAATCTCTGAATTTTCCCTTCATTCAGTTCTAGATGATCTTATCAATAGGTTGGACGACAAATAAACATTACGGATCTGCTTACAATGGGACTTGGGAAGTTTTTAATGGTGAGGATTCAATCATCATTGTTTCATGTGGTGTGGTCCACCTGAGATTTGGATGTGCTTAATGTTTTGGACCACGTCCTAAAATGGGCTGGAAAAATGAATGGACGGAGTGGATATAAAATATATAATCAAGGTGAGCCCTACAATAAGGGTAACACCGATTGAGTTGTTACTCGGGTAACACCTAATCCGCACCCCGGGATTCGGTGCGACTCGACTGCACTAAAGACCATGTGGCCCTTACAGTGGGGCCCACCTTGACTATGTTTTGTATATCCATTTTGTCCATCCATTTGGATATATCATTTTAGGTTATGAGACAGAATGAGGCAAATCGAAAGCTCAAGTGGACCCCACCACAGAAAACAATGGGGATTGAACGTCTAACATTAAAAACTTCATGGGGCCATAGAAGTTTTTGATCAAGCTGATATTCATGTTTTCCCTTCGTCCATATCTGTTTGACCTTATGAACAGGTTGGATCTCAAATAAACATCATGGTGGGCCCCCATAAATAGTTTCAAGTTTCAACAGTGGGCATAACTGCCCCCACTGTTTTCTGTGGTGGGGTCCACTTGAGCTTTGGATCGGTGTCATTATTTGAATCACGCCATAAAATCATCTCTCCAAATGGTTGAACGGTGTGGATACAACACATACATCAAGGTGGGACCATGATGGCAAGGTCCCACCCATGTGGATGTTTCGTGTAGGCCGCAAATTGGGAACTACCCCCACCAGGACAGGCACAACCAGTGTTCGTATTATCGGCGAAAAATCGATATTATCGCCGATAATTTCGGTATCGCTGGACTTGCGATACCGAAAACCCAAAAATTCATTTCTCTTCCAAATATCGGCGATATATATCGCCGATAACGTTGATGACAACGAAAATATCGACAATTCGACGATTATATCTCTGTATAAAGCTTTAAATTCAAAAAAAAAACAAAGAAGAAAAAGAAAAAAAAAAAGCGAGAGATATTAGATTAGATAGAGTAGGTAATTGAATAGATTCATACCTGTGGAAGGAGAATCTAACGGAGCTACCCGCGTTGCGGCGGCCGCTGCGGAGGGATGGCATGAGTTTTAGGGTTTTGAAAGAGGGGTCGAAGCTATTTGCTTTAACTTTACCTTTTTAGCTTTTTCTAAAGTATGCTTTTTCCACCGTTTAAAAGCATATGTCACCACTATTTTAAATGGAAATAAAACTAATAGTTTAAGTAACTTTTAAGTTATTTTAGAGTGTGAGTTTCATATCATGTAATAAAACTGGTTCACCACCACTTTAAGAAAAAAATGCAGCTTTAAAAAAGCTAAAAATTTAAATAGAGTGGGATATTTATGGCAAGTGAGGCCCTTACTATGGGGCACACCATGATCTACGTATTCTCTATCCACATTGTCCACCCATTTTGCCAAAACATTTTATGGCATAGCCCAAAAATCAAGATCCAAATCTCGTGGACCATACAACAATGGTGATTAAATGCCATACCATTAAAAACTTCCTTGGGCTCACCTTAATCTTTTCATAATGTTTATTTGTCATCTAACCAGATGCTAAGGTCACGTGAACATGGATAAAGGGAAAAAGGAAATATCAGCTTGATCCAAAACTTTTGTGGCCCATTTATGGTCAATCACCATTGTTTCCTATGATGAGGTCCACTTGAGAATTGGATCCACTTCATTTTTAGGTTCATGCCCTAAAAGGATCTTGTAAAATAGATGGATATAGAATACATAATTCAAAGTTGGGGCCACCCTCTTAAGTGAGGCCGAGGCCACACATCATCCATTCCCGATGGTTAGAAGCATGGATGGATGGGATGGTTGGATGGATGTTTGGATTGATAGATGGGATGGATGGATGGATGGATGTTTGGATGATTGGATAGGATGGATGGGTCGGTTGGATGGATGTTTAAATGGATAGATGGGATGGATGTTTGGATGATTGGATGGTTGGATGGGATGTGATGGATGGATGGATGATTCGATGGGATGATTTGATGCGGTGGATGGGATGGACGGATGGGTCGGTTGGATGAATGTTTAAATGGATAGATGGGATGGATGTTTGGATGGATGGATGATTGTATGGGATGATTTGATGCAATGGATGGGATGGATGGATGATGATTTGATGGCATGGATGGATGGGATGGTTTGATGGTTGAATTATTGGATAGATGGGATGGATATGGATGGATGGATGGATAAATGTTTGGATGATTGGATGATTTGATGGGATGGATGGATCGTTAGATGGATAGATGGGATGGTTGGGTGGTTGGATGGTTGGATGATTGGATGCGATGGATGGATGGATGGATGGGATTGATGGATGTTTGGATGATTGGATGGGATGGTTGGATGGATAGATGGGATGGATGTGTGGATGTTTGGATGATTTGATGGCATAGATGGATGGGATGGTTGGATGGTTGGATTATTAGATAGATGGGATGGATGGATAAATGTTTGGATGATTGGATGATTTGATGGGATGGATGGATTGTTAGATAGATAGATGGGATGGTTGGGTGGTTGGATGGTTGGATGGATGGATGATTGGATGCGATGGATGGATGGATGGATGGATGGATGATTGGATGGATAGATGGGATGGATGTGTGGATGTTCGGATGATTTGATGGCATGGATGGATGGGATGGTTGAATGGTTGGATTATTAGATAGATGGGATGGATGGATAAATGTTTGGATGATTGGATGATTTGATAGGATGGATGGATAGTTAGATGGATAGATGGGATGGTTGGGTGGTTAGATGGTTGGATGGATGGATGATTGGATGGGATGATTTGATGTGATGGATGGATGGGATGGATGGATGATTGGTTGGATGGATAGATGGGATGGATGTGTGGATTTTTGGATAATTTGATGGCATGGATGGATGGGATGGTTGGATGGTTGGATTATTGGATAGATGGGATGGATAGGGATGGATGGATAAATGTTTGGATGATTGGATGATTTGATGGGATGGATGGACAGTTAGATGGGATGGATGGATGGGATGGTTGGGGTGGTTGAATGGTTGGATGGATGGGATGGATGGTTGAGTGGTTGGATGGTTGGATGGATGGGATGGATGGTTGGGTGGTTGGATGGTTGGATGGATGGTTGGATCATCATGCATATGTATTTTGTTTAATTTATATGCTTATTTATGCATAGTTGTAAAATGTATGAATGCATTATACTTGTTAATTGGTTTAATGAGATTTAAGCGATTGTTATGCTACTATTGGATTGTTTCTTATGATAATGCATGCTTGTAGGCCCTAATTAAATAGAAACTTATTATGTATGCATTCTTTTTTACAATTTTTTAATTCCTAAACATGTAAATATGTGTATTTAAGCCTCTACTGAAGTTTCATTGAAAAATTACATCGTTTTACCACGTTTTCCCCGCATTTCCGGTTATCGGCGATATTATCGGCGATAACGATATTATATCTTTATCTCCAGCCAGCGAAACTTGTAGCGATACCGACAACTCGAACACTGGGCACAACTTCGCTGGACCCCCAAATCCACCAAGGTGGGTGGGATCCTTGACTGTGGGACCCACCTTGAAGTATGTTCCTTATATCCACGTCGTCCATCGGTTTTGAAAACTCATTTTAGGGCATCTTCCCAGAAATGAAGCACATTCAAATCTTAGGTGGGTCATAATACATGAAACAGTGGTAATCAACCACTAAAAACTTCTCATGGGCCAAAAAAGTTTTGGATCAAGCAGATATTTGTGTGGTCCCTTCATCTGGGCTTTTGTGACCTTATCAACAGTTTGGATGGCAAATAAACATTCCGTTGGCCCCATGAAGTTTATAATCACGACTATTTCATGTGGTATGGTCCTCCTAAGACTTAGACCCGCTTTACTTTTGGGATCAAGCCATAAAATGAGCTGTAAAAATATATGGACGGTGTGGATGTAATACACATACATCAAAGTGGGCTCCACAGTTATGGATCCACAGACCTTAGTGGATCCGGGGATCCACCCAAAACCGCGCCCGGACGCGAATTGCCTGCTGACTTGAGGTGGCTACTGGACGGTGCTCTGTGGGCCCCACCAAGATGCATGTGTTATATCCAGCAATGAATCTATTTTTTCAAATTATTTTAGAGCATTATCCCGAAAATGAGGCAAAACCAAATCTCAAGTGGACCACACAACAAGAAAACAATTATGATTGAACGACCATTGTCAAAAACTTCTTAGGGCCCACTGTAATGTTTATTTTCCGTCCAACCTATTGATCAAGTCACAAAGACCTGGATGAAGTGAAAACACAAATATCAACTTCATCCGAAACTTTTGTGGCCCCGAGAAGTTTGTAATGGTAGGGATTCAAATACCACTGTTTCCTATGGTGTGGTCCACATGAGATTTGAATCTGCCTAATTTTTTGGATTATGGTATAAAATTATCTGAAAAAATGGATGAACATAGTGGATTAAAAACATACATTACAATGGGGCCTATAGACCACCATCCAGTAGCTACAGGTAACTGACAGTGTCGGTAGGCAATCCACGTCCCACTAGGACCTAGCCAAAGACGGACGGTCCTGTGGGGCTCGTTGTGGGACCCACCATGATGTTTGTGAGAAATTCACTCCGCCCATCCATTTTTCCAAGCATATTAGGGCATGAGCCCAAAAATCAGGAAGATTCAAAGCTCAAGTGGGCCACACGACATGAAACAGTAGGGATTAAACGTCCATCATGCCCATTGTTTCTTGTGGTGTGATCCACCTGAGAATTGGATTTGCTTTATTTGTGGGCTCATGCCCTAAAATGAGTTGACAAGAAGGAATCAGTTGTGTTTCCATACATATCTTGATATATTTATAAATGATATGCCTTCAATTTGAATATAGTTGCATTAATTTAGTCAGACTGCACATAGCTTAGGACCCTATATAAAGGAAACCTATTATGTGCACCTTTTTTTTTAGATGTTATGATTTAAAAGTGTGTATTAAGGTCTTTTTTAACAATCCCTAAAGTTTTATTGAAAAATTCAACCATTTTCCCAATGTTTCCCCATGTTTCCCAAAAAGTGAGATAAATTATGCGATACAAACGATATATCCCGTGCGATAACCAATATGTATCTATATCCCAAGGGTGCGATACATTGAACGATACTGATATTTCGAACATTGTGTACAATAAAATTTATGTCTAGCATATCCCAAGACTAAAAACAGTAAGAAACTTGTGGACCATGGCCCATAATCAGAATCAAGAGGGCCATGGCCCATACCTAACCATTAACAAAGATGATACTGAGGGAATGGTGGCTATTAAATCTTTCCTCAAGACTTTATTTAAGATCAAAGACCCTGGGACTCTCCGGTATTTCTTAGGGATTGAAGTTGCTCGATCAAAGTCCAAAGTGATGCTCTTTCAAAGGAAATGTGCCCTCAATCTTCTCTCAGAGACAAAGATGCTAGGATGCAAGCTTGCCACTACGCCTATGGAAACTACTCATAAAATCAATCTTGATGATGGTGAACTCCTCTCTGATCTAGGGAAGTATTTTCGGTTGGTTGGCCAACTTATCTAACTATTATCTATGTCGTGGGTGTTGTTAGTCAATCCATGCAGACCCCTCGTAGCACACATCTGACGACAGTACATCGAATTCTTCAGTATCTCATGTCTACCCCTATGGAAACACTCATAAAATCAATCTTGATGATGGTGAACTCTTCTCTGATCAAGGATGTATCGTCGGTTGGTTGGCCGACTTATCTAACTATTACCTAGCTGGATCTTTCTTATGTTGTGGGTGTTGTTAGTTAAAACTTTAGCATTTGACCTAACAAGCACGTTCTGTTTCTTACTTTTCCAAGTAACAACATTACCACCCAGGAAAGCGCGATAATCCATAATCGAACTTCTATCATGTCTAACCCTATATAATCTGCATCTGAATAACCGGCTCCCTAAAGCTAACCATAAGCTCTATATAAGATACCCTTCTCAGGTGAACACTTCAAATACCTAAGGATGCTCGTGGCTGCTGCTAGATGTGGTGTCCTCGGACTTTACATGATTTACTCACCACACTAACCGAAAAAGCAATATCAAGCATGGTGATTGTCAAATACATGAGTTTGCCAACAACTCTCTTGTACATACCAAGGTATTTTAACAATTCTCCTTTCTTAGGTTCAAGTTTGACATAAGGGTCCATTGGTGTATCGAGTAGTTTAGCACCCAACATGCCTGCCTATTCCAACCAATCACAAATATATTTTATCTTACATAAATTTATTCCAATTCTCAATCTTACCACTTCAATGCCCAAAAAATATTGAAGAAAATTAAGATCTCTAACCTGAAACTGAGTTTGAAGATATGAGTTTAGCTTTTCAACACCCTCCAAGTTATCACCAGTCACTATAATAGCATCCATATACACAACAAGAATTATGTAGCCAAAGGTAGAGTGCTTTGAGAAAACCGACTGATCTACTTTACTCCTTTTTAATCCAAACGACACAACCACACTACTGAAAGCTCGTGGTAATTGCTTCAACCCATATATAGATCTGTTTAATCTGCACACTTTCTACGACTCCCTTTGAGCAACATACCCAGGAGGTTGCTCCATGTAGACTTCTTCTTGTAAATCACCATGCAGGAACACATTCTTCACATCCAGCTAAAAGAGAGGCCAATCATAAAGCGTTGTAACAATATATTGACCCATTAGGCATAAGCTTAATTGTGTACACCCACCTACACTTAAAAAGAGCCTTACCCAAAGGAAGATCAGTTAGCTTTCAGCTATCATTAGAGTACATGGGTTCCATCTCTTCATTTATAGCTCTTTTCCAATTTTCATTAACTAATGCCTCCTGGATTGACTGGGAATGAATACAGTAGACAAGGTAAAGGCAAACTTATGATAATTTGCGAACAAATAGGAAAAGGTGATAAAATTGTAGATAGAATGAGTAACACAATAGTGTTTACCTTTCCGGACCATAGTAGGAAGATCATCGGCAACCTCAGGAGACTCAGAAGAACTAAAAACCTCAGTAGGTGTAGTAGCTAATTGAGTAGACTGAAGAGGAATAGTCTATGATGCTTAGTCTTCTCTCCTTTTTCTATAATAAGTCTGCGTGAAATCCTTCTGAGATGACGGTTGCATCTTAGCATCAAATATTAAAGGAAATACACATGACAAGGGAGCTTCCGTAAATGTGGCTTCAATAATATGCTCATTTTTAACATAGAATGGAATATTTTTAAAGAACGTGACATCAGCAATCATAAATTACTTCTTACAAGTAGGGGAATATCACCAATAACCCTTTCGAGTATGAGAATATCCCAAAAAAATACACTTAGGGGGTGTTTGTTTTCTTATTTACAGTTAGAAATAAAAGTAAATAAACAATTATTATTTCCCATTAGAAATACACAGTAGCCGCCTATACACAGTGACATTTGATTTGACTCGACACTAATATTATGGAAATTTTTCAAAATTTTACAGGGCCCACCATGATATATCTGTCTGATCCAAGCCATCCATCCATTGTAACAGCTCGTTTTAGAGCATAAACTGAAAATTGAGGCAAATCCAAAGTCCAAGTGGACCACAGAACAAGAAACACAGGGATTAAACCCACACCATTGAAAACCTCGTGGGCCATAGGTGTTTTGTATCCGGCTGATATTTGTGTTTTCCCTTCATCCGTGTCTATGTGATCATATGAGCAGGTTGGATCACAGGGGGAAAAAAAAAGTGTAGGACCCACGGATGGCTTCACATTTCAACGATGGATGTCAATATCCCCTTGTTTGCTGCGGTGTGGTCTACTTGAGCTTATAATCTACCAAATTTTTTGGCACAAACCCTAAAATGATCTGATAAAATAGATAGACGGCGTGGATCGATCACATATATCATGGTGATATCCACAAATTTCACTTAGTCATTCCCACCCATTTTTTCAAAAAGTAAATTCCGAAAATCAATGCGTAATTACCCTTTGTATTTCATCTCTTCCAAACAATAGAAATATGTTATAATTACCTATTTACCACCATTTACAATGGTAAATAGGAAAACAAACATGCCCTTAGTTGAACGAGGGAAAAGTTTATCTTGACTTGATCCAAATAAATAAGCAAAGCAAGTACAACTAAACACTTTGGGAGGAACAAGAGAACCTGATTGATCAGCAAACAGCAAAGAGAATGGTATTTTACAACTTAAAACTGATGAAGGCATCCTCTTGATCAAATGATATGCAATGAGAACTTTGTCACCCCAAAAGATTTGCGAAACATTCAGTTCTAGCAATAAGGCTCGAGTATCTTCCACCAGATGTCTATTCTTACGCTCAACCACCCCATTTTGTTGGAGTGTATAAGCACAAGAGGTCTGATGAATAATACCCTAACTTTACAAATCTATTTGAAAATCCTAAGAAACAAATTCCAGGGTGTTATCTGACCTAAACATATACAATTTTGCACCAAATTGATTCTTTATTTCATTATAAAAATTCTGAAACACACGAAGGACTTCCGACTTATGCTTTAATAAAGATAACTATGACATCCTAAAGTATTCATCAATAAAGAAAACAAAGTACCTAAAACCTAAATTCCAAAGCATTATCTTACCTAAACATGCACAATTTCTCATTAAATTGATTCTCTATTTTATTATAAAAATAATGAAATACACGAAGACATCCAACTTATGCTTTATTAGATATAACCAGCATTCCCATTGTCGACGAAATGTTGATATTATCGCCAATAATATCGGTGTCGCTAGACTAGCGACACCGATACCCCAATTTTTCGTTTCTCTCTGGATTATCGGCGAAATATCGGAGATATCATCGATAATTTCGTGTTATTGCTGAGAATATCGACTGTAGCCACCAACCACATAACCTATCATGGGAAAACTGTAGCCAATGACCTCTTTTTTCGATAAATAGGTAAAAATTGGGAAATAAAATCGGAAGATCGCTTTAATTTTTGCTATTTTTGTAAATACGTGAGAGTGATCTCGAACCTGGTTGATTGAAACTCATAAGTCAGAAGAACACCTCGATTAACAATGCCGATCTTCGAACATTGCACACAAAAGTAAGAAAAAAAACTCGAAATTTCCCTTTCCCTTATCGATTAGAAGCTCGAAATTTCGGCGAAAATCAGGGATTTTGAGAATTTCCTCACGATTTGGGAATCGTTTAGCGTTTTGAAACCCTCCCTCAAAAATCCCTCTTTCTTCGATGAGAGTCCCCCTCCAAACAAAATTTCAAGTTTTTTTTTTATTTTTTTGGTTTTTTTACTTCGAGCCTTCAATGATATAGGGGACGCGGAATAACTACAGACGAGCTTAGTAGCGTTTGGCTACGTCACCAAGTTTCGTGGACCCCACCATGATATATATGTTATATCCATACCATCCATCCATTTGGTGAGATCATTTTATGCCATGAGTAAAAAATTGAGGTATATCCAAAGCTCAAGTGGACTCCATAGAAAACAGTGGGGACAGTGACGCCCACCGTTGAAACCTTTCTAGGGCCCATCATGATGTTTATTTGAGATCCAACCTGTTCATAAGTTCACACAGACAGGGAAGAAGGGAAAATCATAAATATCACCTTTATTGAAAACTTCTGTGGCCCTCATGAAGTTTTTAATGGTAGGCATTCAATCCCCATTGTTTTCTATGGTGGGGTCCACTTGAGCTTTGGATTTGTCTCATTTTTGGGTTATACCATTAAATGATCTCTCCAAATGAATGACCGGCTTAGATATAACACATATATCATGGTGGGTCCACATAACTTGGTGGCGTCCCTAGATTAACACATTTTTTTTGTATTGAGTAACTCGTACGCTTAATCGTACTGAGTAAACTCTCTTGGGCCCACCGTGAATGTATGTGGTTTATCCACGCCATCCGTCCATTTTTGAGATCATTTTAGTGGTTAATCCCAAAATTGAAGCATATCCAAAGCTCAAGTGGACCACACCAAAGGAAACGATGAGAATTATGATTCCACCATTGAAACCTTCCTAGGGCCCACAGTGATGTTTATTTGTAATCTAAACTGTTCATCAAATCACACAACCATGGATGAAGGTAAAACATAAAAAATCAGCTTAATCCAAGACTTTTGTGGCCCCTAAGAATTTTTCAATGATATATGTTCAATTCACATTGTTTTTTGTGGTGTGGTCTACTTGATGTTTGGATATGCTTCATTTTTTACATGAATCCCTAAAAGTATAGGGTAAAATGGATGGGCGGAGTGTATAAAGTACATAAAATCACGGTGGGCCCTACAAAGTCTACTAAGTACGCTCAGCGTACTAAGTTACTCAGTGCGCAATCCATTTGGGATTCTTCCCAATGAAGTCGTAGGCATGCAACTTCCACGGCTTGGTGCTCTGTGGGGCCCACTGATGTTTTTCTGCCATCCAACCTCTTGATTAAGTCATACAGACCTGGATGAAACGAAAACACAATTATCGACTTGATTGGAAACTTTCATGGCTCCTAAAAAGTTTTTAATGGTGGGATTCAATCACTATTGTTTCCATTGGTGTGGTCCACTCGAGATTTGGATCTACTTCATTTTTGGGACCATGCACTAAAATGATTGTCTGAAACGGATGAATGGGGTGGATTTGTCACAGTGATAAAATTGGGCCCTTGTTACCCGGGTAACATCGAGTGGCTTTGGTGGATCCCCGGATCCACCAGGTGCGTGGGACCCTAACTCTAGGGCCATCTTGATGTATGTGACTACATCCATGCCGACTGCCGTCCATCTGTATTAGAAACTCATTTTAGGGCATGATCCGAAAATTTGAAGCAGATCCAAATTTTAGATGGACCATAGTATAGGAAACAGTAGTAATTGACCATTAAAAACTTCTTGTGGGCCACAAGCTTTGGATCAAGCTGATATTTGTGTGGCCTCTTCATATAGGTCTTTATGACCTTATAAACAGGTTGGATGGCAAATAAACATTCCAGTGGACTCCATGAAGTTTTTAGTTGTGGGGATTCAATCACGATTGTTTCCTGTGGTGTGGTCCACTTAAGATTTGGGCATGCTTCATTTTTTGGATTATGCCTTAAAATGAGCTTTGAAAATGGTTGGGCAGTGTAGATTTAAGGCACATGCATCACTATGAGCCCCACAATCAGGGGTCCCACCCACCTCAGTGGATCCAGGGGACCCACCATGATGTCTGTGTTTATCCATGTCATTCATTCATTTTTTCAGATCATTTTAAGGTATGAGCCAAAAAATTAAGTATATCCAAATGTCATGTGAAGCACACCATAGGAATCAGTGTGATTGAACGCCACCATTAAAAACTTCGTTGGTGTTATAAAAGCTTTGGATGAAGCTGATATTTGTTTTTTCCTTCAATCATCATTGTTTCATGTCCACTTGAGATGTGGATCTATCTTATTTTTGTGCCCAAGCCATAAAATATTCTTTAAAAAAGATGGACAGCGTGGATAAAACACATAAATCAAATGACTCTCCTTAATGTATATTATACATGTTATCCCACTAGACTGATTTTTTCATTCTAGAGCACCAAATTAAGGGACCCACCTAATGGACGGCTTTGATCTTATGCCTAATTTAATTTATTCATGCATTTCATACTCAAGTGAATTGGATTGAAAGGTGTTAATTCAATGCTCGGCCCATGGTTCAAGTAATTCAATTTGTTAGTGGATGGCCCATACACCAAAAATCTCCTTAGATAGAAAATACTGATTTGGGCTTATTACACTGAAGAGGACCCGATGCTCTTTTTTTTTAGTCGATTATTGCAAATTTGTATGCTACTAGGGAGCAAAATGTCGTTTAGATCGGGAAAAGGAGGAGCAAAAGACATTGGATGAAAACATGGACGGCCAATGGAGGGAAATTATTATGGAGTCGTATGCAACTACTGCGGCCAAATGAAACGGAGTAGGGGGTGTCTAGGTTGAAGGAGCATTTGGCATGGCGGTACAAGAACGTGAAAGATTGCCCGAGTGTAACAAAGCCAGTGAGAGGAGATGGGAAGAGTTTTGATTGAGGCAAAGTCAAACAAGCTACAACATAAGGATTGGGAGAGGGATCTCAGGAAGCAACTACAGGGTACTAGACGGGGCTTAGGTGTTGTTGAGGAGAAGCAAGTTGACGATGACGATGACGACGACGACGACGAGATGATTGCATATCCCGATGACTATGTTACTATGCGGGATAGGAGAGAGTTCAGACATGTGACCCACGAGTCTTGGGCATTGGGGTGGGACAGGGAGTAGAGGAGACGGCTCAACGAGACTAGGTCATCGTTTGGAAGCTCCTGACATGAGGTTGGTGGGAGCAACAGAAGGTTTAGGAGAGGCAATGTGGGTGGTAGTGGTTCTGTCGGGCATAGCCTACAACGCACACAAAGCACTCGCGTTACAGATGAACACATTGCAGGTGTTAATCAAAGGAGGCTAAAAAATATATGGAACAAGGGGATCAGGGAGAAAGTGGGGAGCGTCATATCTAGGTGGTTCATCTCGACCCACATACCGGCCAATGTAGCCGCCAATCCTCACTTCACAAATATGATTGAGGAGGTGCAGCAACACAGGCCCAACGGAGATTTTTAGGGTCTACCTCGATTAGCAGTACGAGGAGATAGGGGCTTGGGTACATACACTCAAGCCAAACTGGAAGCAATACAGGGTGACGATCATATGCGATGGGTGGACAGGACCCACGAAAATGTTCATTATCAATTTCATGGTGTACTGTAGAGGCCAACCCATTTTCCTCAAATCTATTGATGCATCCACCAAAATAATATATATATATATATATGATCTCCTAGTAGAAGTGATTAGCGATGTTGGGCCCCAGAATGTCATCCAAGTCGTCACGGACAACGGCAGTGCATTCGTTAAGGAGGGGAAGAAATTGATGAGGAGATACCATCTCTATCGGACCCCATGCGGCACAGTGCATTGATTCAATGCTCGAGGCAATAGGCCGGAGGGACTATCAGGAAGAGCATCGATGATGTGAGGAGAGCGACGAACTTCACATCCAATCATTCGTGGTTGTTGGCTGCAATGCGCAAGTGTTGTGGAGGGGACATCATTAGACCGGGTGCGACACGGTTCGCCACGAATTTCATCACACTCGACAACTTGTACAAGCACCGTGTGGGTCTCAGAAATTTGTTCAGATCAGAGAAATACTTAGAGTGGGACCAGAGGAAGACTAATGGTGCAAAGAAGGTTTCGAAAACGGTATTGACTGGTTCCTTCTGGGATAGGGTTCATACCATTGTCTCCATCCTACATCTGATTTACAGGATCCTACGGGTCGTAGATAATGAGATGTGGCCTTCGATGGGGTCAATGCATCAACTTATGAGAATTATGAAAGAATGGAAACAGGTTGCAATCCCCACCAAGCATCAGTGGGTGATTGATATCATTGATAATAGATGGACCAAGACCCTCAAGCATGCGCTCCACCAGGCTTGCAAGTTTGCTACGTTTACCGGCATTTTTTATCACTTGCACTTGCACTTTAAGCATCACTTTTGTTTGCATGTCAATGCAATTAAGTAAATAATATTTGGATTTCAGCATACTACCTAAATCCCAATTACCATAACAAATGCCGGTGTTGAGACTCAATTATTGCATATTTAACCCTTCAATTATATTTGTTATCTTAGCATTTAAGTGTTAATTCGATTTAATTATATAAGTTTTTGTCATGCGAGGCGATTCGGAAGCCTATGATGAATACGCGATTAAAAGGATGAATTTAGAGTTCAAAAGAAAATAATGAAGAATTGGAGATTTTGAAGTCATTAATGAAGAATTCACATTCCAAAGATCCAAGGAAACCAAGTAAGGAATGAAGAGAATCGAAGATTTGAAGTGAAGAAAAGGAATCCTAAAAATTGGCTTAAAAAATCATATTCGGAAACTCCGAGTCTAAAAAGAGAATTCCTTAAATAATTCCAAAAATAGATTTCGATGGCATAGACAATTTAGGAATTTTGGGCTCAACTCACTGGACAGTTCTGGAAAATTTCAATGGAATCGAAGTTAGTTCGATGCCATCGAAGGTGCAATCGAAGATTGTTCGATGGCATCGAATTTTGCCATCAAAGATGCACAGAGTGCGTAAATTTGAGGCGGTTTACAAACTTTTTCGAGGCAGTGCGAAAGTTTGAGTTGCAGAACTATTTAAAAGAGTCCCTAGGCTATTCCAAATAATCTTCTAGGGATTGGAAAGGGAGAGAAGGCCTAGGTGGAGCGCCAACAACATTCTTCCACTTCGATTTCTTCATGGGTTCTAGTTGATCTTTTTATTTTTCTTCTAGGATGTTAGTCTTATTAAGCTAATCTCTTAGCTAAGGCTAAGGGATGAAACTTATAGTTTATTTTGATGTTTATCTTACTTTAATTCCAGTTTATGGTTAAACTTCCATTGATTTCTAGTTTGAATAAAGGAATATTTCCAGTTTTCTGTGGTTTATTGTGAATCCAATTACAGTAGATGCTTGGAAAGCTTTTTATGTCTTCTTATCTATTTTGCAATTGTATGATCTGTAAAATTCATGATTTACCATTGTCTCATGCGCATGATAGATGGTTGAATTCCCTATAATCATCACATTGGTGCTTCATAAGGGAACTAATCCAATGAAAGTTCAGATTCTATTTTAACCACTGTATCATCCGATTGGATAGGATAGGACTTCGATTCCAATCGAGTTATCTTTGAATCAAGTAGATTAATATTGAGATTGCTATAGGTGGATTCCTGGATCCTTAGTCTTTTATCTTTATTATTTCAAAACTTTTTTTCTAAACCGCTGGATTAAAAACTCAGACCAACCAAGTTAGACTTAGATTAGTTCTAGACCGTGTTCCCTATTCCCTGTGGATTCAACCTCGTTCTCACCGAGTTATTACTATATCGCGACCCTGCACTTGAGGTTGTAAACAGCCGGTCCACGAGAGATGATTTGAAGATGGTTGTCCAAGAGGTGTTTGAAAGGTTGTTCCTTGAATCGCCGACGCAAGCAGAATTTGGTGACCAGGTAATGCAATGAGCAAATTTCGTTAATGAGCATATTTCCTTATAGCCTCTAGAAATATGAGTAGTTAAAAATGGTGACCTGTGAATCCGTGTTTATAGTTGTTGCGGTTTAGGGATGTTAGGGGTACGTTCTCATCCACACTAGCAAGAGCATCGAAAAAAATGATGATGTCGTGTGAGTATAATTTTTAATTTATTTACTTATGTAGTATGGTATATGTTTAGGTAACTGCATTCCTCATTTAAACTTCAAACTAAAACAAGCTCCTCATGGATATATAGGCAAGTGGTGGGCGATGTACAAAAGCGACACACCCGCACTGCAGTTATTGGCAATCCATGTTCTCGCACAGACTATTTCCTCTCTACCATGCGAGAGGAATTGGAGCACATGGTCACTCATACACACTAGCAAGAGGAATAGATTAGCATATGAGAGGTTGCAGAAGCTCGTCTACTGTCATTACAATATAAAGTTAAGAGAGGCAATTACAGGAAGACCGAGACATGGAGGCAAATTCGGACCCGTTTAACCTGAGGTTGATAGGTACCATGGCACAAATAGGTGACAACGTTGAGGACCCACTTTATGAGTGGGTCAAGTCAGTTGATTTAGATGATAGAGAGGGAAGCCCTGCTCCACAAGTAGCCGAGGAAGCAGCGTCTCTTGGTATTGATGTCAACCAGGTAGTAAGCCAACAGAGAGCAGATACAGACTCCTTTGATCCTTTGGTGAGGAGTTCAACACGTTCCGATGAGGGTGAGGAAGCATCTTCATGGCCCCCTCCTCATCAGCAAGTCATAGTGAGTGGTGATGATAAGATTCAACCCCCACTTGACACTGGTCGTGGAGAGGACAACAACAACGACGACAACGATAACGGTGATTAGGGAGGGAACGGAGGCACTGGCGCTGATATAGGTGGTACTAGTGGGGGTGGTGGCAGTGGTGGGGGGTACACAACGGGTTAGAGCCAGCGATTCGTTGGCCGATTCACTGATGAGCAAAACTTTGACCACGCCACTCAGGACGAGGACCATGGATCTCGTCCACCATCCAGGGCGAGAGCATCAGAGCCCACATATTTTCGAGCATCGTTCAAAGAAGAAAGCCGAACGCATCGTGGCTGATGCTCTCGCACGCAGCTTGTCATCTATGGACATCAGTTCAAAGCGGGGGAGCTCTACCTCCGTCCCACCTTATGTTCATGGGTGATATCACGGTTATGGCCATGGAAACTCTGACATTCAGTCACACTCATCTTCCCATGGGTACGAGCAGTCGGCAGATAGTTCTTCGAGTCATAACCCTTTGACAGGAGGATATTCGAGGTACCTGTTCACAACCCCAAGTGCAGGGTTGCGATGTAATAATAACTCTATGAGACCGAGGTTAAATCCATAGCGAATGGGGAACATGGCTTAAAACTAATCTAAATCTAATGGTTTGTCTGGGTTTTCAATCCAGCGATGAATAAAAAGGTTTTGAAATAAATAAAGATAAAAAGACTAAGGATCTAGGAATCCATTTATAGCAATCTCAATATTAATCACTTGATTCAATGATAACTCGATTGGAATCGAAATCCTATCATATCCAATCAGATGATGGAGCAGTTAATACCTAATCTGAACTTTTCATTAGTTTAGTTCCCAAATATTCATCTAATTGCAATGATCGCAGGGAATTCAATCATCCACCATGCCCATAGACGATGGTGAACAACGACTTTTACAGATCACACAATTCCAAAGCCAATAAGATCATATCAAAAGCTTTCACAACATCTACTGTAATTTCAGTCATAATAAACCATAGAAAACTAGAAATATATCTTTATTTAAACTAAAACTTAATAGAAGTTCAACATATACTTGAATCAAAGCAAACTAAACATTAAAAAGAACTACAGGTTTCATCCCTTACCCTTAGCTAAGAGATTAGCTACCCATGAAGAAATCGAAGTAGAAGAACGTTGTCGGCGTTCCACCTAGGCCTTCTCTCCCTTTCCAAACCCTAGAAGATAATTTGGAATAACCTAAGGACTCCTTTAAATAGTTTTGCAACTCAAACTTTCGCACTGCTTTGGAAAACTTTCGCACTGCTTTGGAAAAGTTCGCAAACCGCCTCAAATTTACGTACTCTGCGCATCTTCGATGTCATTAAGACCTTCGATGACACATTCGATGTCATTGAAAATCGTCCAGAACGGTCCAGCGAGTTGAACCTGACATTCATAAACTGTCGATGCCATCGAAGTCTATTTTTGGAATTACTTAAGGAATTTCTCTTGACTCGGAATTTCAGAATATTATTTTTCTGGCCAATTTTCAGGATTCCTTTTCTTCACTTCAAACCTTCAATTCTCTTCATTCCTCACTTGGTTTCCTTAGATCTTTCGCATGTGAATTCTTCATTAATGACTTCCAAATCTCCAATTCTTCATTATCTTCTTTTGAGCTCTAAATCCATCCTTTTAAGCGCATATTCATCATAGGCTTTCGAATCACCTCGCATGACAAAAACGTATATAATTAAATCAAATTATCAATTAAATGCCAGGAAAACTAATGTAATTGAAGGGTTAAATATACAATATTTGAGTCTCAACAGTACCCATATGACTAGCGGCAATACTATCAAGGAGTCGGGGTTCGATTTGATCTGTTCCCTCAAGACCCTACTCAGCAAATGTCGTCGATGTAGGTCTCGCAATACCCACGTCTAGGCATACTCGTACAGTTCGAGGAGGGCGACTATCAGAAGTACATAAGAGAGTTCCTCAATTGGTACGAGCAGAGGATTGACTTGGGAACAGTACTGCCAACATGTTATGCAACGGTACCACATCCAACTACAACGGGATCCGAATGATGATTACAAGCCACCTCATCACTTTGTGGGGATGAAATATGGTCGAAAATATGTACCTTTTGAATTCAGTTACTTTTACATGTCTTAATTATAGTAAGCTTGCATTTGTATTATATGAAGTCATTTTGGTCACTATTTGAGTGATTTCTTACGGCAGTACATGCCTTTTGGCCCCCATTAAATAGAAACTTATTATTTAATGCATTCTTTTTGTAATTTTTTCATTCCCGAATATGTAAATGTGTATTTGGGCATGTCCTAAAGCTTCACTGAAAAATTCCACCATTTTCTCCATGTTTTCTCCTTTTTCCCCGCATTTCCGACTATCGACGATAACGATATTATATCTTTATATTCGGCTAGCAAAACTTGTAGCGATATCGACAACTCGAACACTGGATATAACCATGTCATCCTAAAGTAATCATTAGAAAAGAAAAGAAAGTACATAAAACTAAACAAATTAAGAACTCGGGTCAGTCCCAAGACATCACTAATTTATTATGGACTAATTTAAATGGAACATCATTTCTTGAATCAATTCTATATGGAAAGAGAACTCTATGATGTTGATTCAGCTCGCATGCTGCGCCCTCCAACTTTAACACATTGGGAAGTGATGGGATGAGTGTAGAATCTAGAAAGACAGATGTCTCAAATGATGATGCCATTGAATTTTCGAATTCGAAGGAAGCACTACCGCACCTACTGGTTCTCTCTCCAAGTAGTACAAACAATTTCTCTCACGACCTTCACCAATCGTCATGCCCATCTTGAGATCATGAAACACAATAATAATGAAAGAATGACAAAGAGCAATTCAAAGACCGTGTTAGTTTACTTACAGATAAAAGGCTAAAATGGAAACTTGGGTGCATATAAAACTGACGAAATGAAGTTTGATGCCTTAAGTTGAGCAGTACCAACTCCAATAACATTAGATGATGTACCATTGGCTAAACTAACAGATGTATTTGATGAAACACAATTAAAGGAAGAAAATAGACTACGGTTGTCAAAGATATGGTTGGACGCCCCAGAGTTGATGATCCAAAAGGAAGCAAAAGATGATAAGAGACATGCATTACCTGATTGAGCCAAAGTGTTTGTAGAGGTGGAGGGAGGTTGGATGTAAAGCCTGTTAGTGCACTGATTTGTGCACCTCGTTTATCAATCACGTGAGTTTGTGTGTCATGTACTCGGTTGAACTCTTAGAAGCTGAAGACCGAAGACACAAGAAGACATGGAGCATCGAGGAGCAAAGGACAAGTATATGAGGTGTCTTGGTGACCCTAACCTTGACCCAAAACAACCCTTAGCCTCTAGATGATCATAACCTTTATAGGTAAACCTTGTTTGATCATCCTTAGCCTTGGGAGCCTAATTGGAACATGATAAGGCTAAAAGAGGTGTAAAGCTGCTGTAAACCAAACTGCCCAAAACAGTAGACTTTCAAGGGTTATCGATCGAACCTCCGATCGATCGATTACGTGACCGATCGATCGATGGACCTGCGCGATTGATCGACCAGAGCCGAAATTGTCCGACAAGTTTCTGTCTAGAAATCATTTTGGTCGATCAATCGATAGACTAGTCCGATCGATTGAAGGTGCCCCAAATCGTCTAGCAACAAATTCGCATAATGCTAGATTTATAAAGATCAATCGATGCATCGCCCGATCGATCGAAGGGGAGTTCTATTAATCGAAGGCTTAGATTGATCGATCGGACCTACCGATTTCTGCCCCTTTTTTTACCATTGGAACTTGGTTCCTATATATAGGGCATTCAGTATTTAAGCGTTTTGATGGGGTTTTGGTGTAATAGAAGCTTAGGTGATTCCATCTTCATATCCCCCATCCTAAGCCTCTAAACCAATGAATTTTAAGTCATTTTCCTTGAGATTAACACTCTAACAAGGATTCCAACATTCACCTTGAAGATGTACTTGATCTCCACCTTGTTTTAAATCTCCACCTTGAAGATGTACTTGATCTCCACCTTGTTCTAGATTTAGACTTGAACCCATAGTAAAATCCTTGTCTAAATCCTCTAGAACACCCATCTAAGTGAATCCCCTAGAAATTACAACATTCCCATGTGTTATAAGAGATTTACCCAACCTCCCATCACCTTGGTCACCTCAATGGAGCATCGCATGCAAGGTGTTTAATCTTGGAACTGAAGCAATGGCAAAGCATCAGCATCAATGATTGAGGGAGCAAAAGGGAAGCTGATTGAAGCATGGGAGAGCATCTATTGAGCAACCCAACACGACGCGTCAAATGGGCTCAATTCAACAAGTGTCAATTAGTTAATCCATACTCTCTTTCCTTGTGTAGGATTAAGGGTAAGAATTTGTAATCCAAATTCGATAATTTCTTGTATAGGACCTAAGCTCGTGTAGAGCCAAATTCACCGAACACGGGTGTATACGTGTTAGTCTCTGTGAGAGCCTCCTGCGAGAGCAAACGTAGATCCTTGGACTAGGACTGAGGTTGTTGGTTAGTCGATAGGAAACCAACTAAAGTCTCTTGCGGGAGACTCCGACAGAAGTGTACACTAGATATGTTCTTGTGTAGGGCCGCGGTCCTTGTGTAAGGCTATAAAGGTTAGAGGTGAACCTTATTTAAAACTTCCAATAGTGAAATTCGGTACACTCAAGGAGAGTGCGTCCACCGGGAGTAAAGTAGGAAAACCAAACCACTATACATGCTTGTGTTTAGGGTTGTTATTTGAGTACTCTTCTAAATATGCTTAATGTAATTGTTTAGTTGAATTATATGTATGCATGATTAAATGAATGCTAGGAGTTGATAGGTAGCACATCCCACACACACATGTACACTATCATATATAGACTATTGCTTCGTTAGCATATCATTTATAGTATATGTGATTAGACCCATTATTGGCTTGGAAGCCTTAGTTATTTATCTTACTTAGCTTAATTGGTTAAATAGGCAATTGTGTGTTAAAAAGCATAAATTAATACTCCTTTGGCAATCCATACAGAAGTTTCACTACTTTCATATCTTTCCACTGCTTCTTCATGAGGGTGATATCTAAGGTAATGGGATGATATATGGAAAGCTCTTCCCACATTTTATATACTTTTGCAAAGTACTCACCAAGGGGCTTATTCCCCTTTTAAGAGAAGTTTTACGAAGTACTCACTAAGGGGCTTATCCCCCTTTTAACAAGAGAAGATCTCCTCGTATAACTGATACACCCGAGACATTTTATTCTAAGGAGTACATCTTTCTCACAGTATCTCAGAAATCTTTTGTCATCTTTAAGAATACCAAATTAGAACTCACATCAGACTCCATTTTACTCCACAACCAAGATAAAAATTGGGAATCTTCACGCATCCATTGTCTGTATCTAGGATCAGATTCCTACAGTTTGAGATCCGTGGGGTACTGATATTTTTCATGGGCTAAGAGGAATACTTCGACAGACTTAGCCTATAAAAGATCATTCTATCCATTCAACTTCACACAAGTTATTGCCGCATTGAAGAAGGGTGCTTACATTTTCCCAAGAGATGAGGAACCAAGAAACACATTTTTTGGGTTCCACAATCAATTTACTCCAACATCAATGGAAAACCTTGATCTTAAAGTAAGATTCACACACAACTACATGTCCATAAGAAACATAACATGGAGATTTCTTGTCCATTATTACCCTAAACCATGTCAATACCATTCCCACATTGCACACAACTTTACTAGTGAGAATATTCTACCAAAAAAACTGCATCCACACAACATAAACAAACAATTTTAAACATCACCTCATGAAAAATCAACAAGCTTCCATAATCCATCAAGGCATCTACACTCCTTTTTTGTGAGCATTTCCTTCTACTTGAAGAACAACATAAAAATAACATGTTTTTTGCGCAAAAGAACAACGAAAGGTGCTTCCTTTAAGGTTCAATCTACATCAGTGGTGCACCCTTTAGAGTGTACCAGAGGAGGAGGCGTTGCCGACAGAGTACCGGAGCGGAGGAGTTGTTGTGGATGGACGTTGTGTCCATCGAACCCATTTTCTGACTTGCTACGAGTGCAAGAGCGGCATGACCGCACCCTGACCATAGATTCATGGGTCGGATTTCACACCCTACCACACGGGTGTTTTAGTTTTAAGCGTTTTTGTTCTTTTGCATGACCAGCTCTGCATAGGGGTCATATTTTGTTGAGTTTAATCAACCCTTTTTCCTAGGTTTTGTTGAGTCCCCATATAGATCTAGGCTATATAAGGTAGTTGCATTGCATTGGTATCATCATTTTTACCCTTTTCTCGCACATAGATCTAGGACCATTCACTTGTCATTCCTAGTGTATGCCCACGCGCACTAGTCGTGAGTTCGGTCTCCATTACACCATATACTCCGATCAATTTACCAAGGCTATGGAGGGCTTAACTAAGAGAATGAATCAACACTTTCGAACCTAGAGGGATAATATCGCGCAACAGTTTCCGCATCCGGATGGTAGGTTCACGCGTCTAGAGGAGATTTGTGCGTCTAGAGGCTGGTATTCCAACCGCCACTGTAGGTGGAGCCCAGGCGACCCCCGACACTGGGGTTGTCGATCAGTCCCAAGTTGTGGGCCCTGATCCGCCTAGGGATAGTTTGGGCGCAGACCAGGCCCGTGGGCCTGACAACAGACACGATGGGGTGTATCTATTACCACCCACACACAATCGTGATCTTGTTCTTCCCGCCCAATGGGAGGGCCATGATGGGGTGCGTCATCAGCACCCCCAGAGATATCATGAGCACAAGGACTCTATTTATAGGGTCATGAAGGGCATTAAGGTTGACGCCCCCAGTTTTGATGGGAGATTGGACCCCAAAGTTTTTTTTTTACTAGTTAGCAGACATGGACCACTTCTTTGAGTGGCACGGTCTACCAGACCCACAACGAGTCGGGTTCGCCAAGATGAAATTGGTGGGCCAAGCAAAACTATATTGGGGGAATGTCGAGCGTCGCCGTGAGCGATCTGGAGAGGGGTCAGTTCTCTTTTAGATTGAGATGAAAGAGTTGTTGCAAGAGAAGTATGTTCCCCCCTTTCTTACAGAAAAGAGTTGTTGGATCAATGGCACATTTTGCGCCAAGGATCCATGACGATGACGGAATAAATCGCCAAGTTCGATGAATATATGATGAGGTGCGATGTGGATGAGAACCCTGCTGTAGTTCTCTCCCGTTTCCATATGGGCCTAAGCCCTGAGCTTCAGCAGGAGCTCACGCTTAACATGGTCACCAATCTGGAACATGCTTACCAGGTGGTGCAGGAACTGGAGCACTGTGTGCGCTAGTCCAATGTGAGGGGGATTGATTTTCAACCTACTATGCCTAGAGTAGCTCTGCAAAGAGCGAGACCTCAGGTTGGAATTCAACCCAGAGCTTAACCTGGTACATAGCTAGTCAACAAAAATCGAAGTAATAATATGGTTGGACCAAGTACTAAGCTCGCGATGTCATGGCAGTGCTACTGCTGTGGTGGCATGGGTCACATCGCTGTCGAGTGTTTAAATAAGGGTGGGCGCATTGCCTTTGTTTCCGAACACCCCACAGAAAAAGAAGTGGCAGATAAAGTTGATGGTGACCAGGGTGATGAGGAAATCATTATCCCCTCCCTTGACCCTGCTAATGATGCCGAGGATGATACTGTGGAGACTATCCCACTTGCAGTGGTGAGGTGCGCCTTGACCCAGATGAAGGAAAGCAAAGATTAGCGCAGAACCACCATTTTCCTCACTTACGCCAAGTGCGGAGAAAAGAGTTGCAAAGCGATCATAGACAGGGGGAGCTGTGAGAATGTAGTTTCCCCAGTTACTTTGAGTCGTCTGACGTTGAAGCTAGTCCCTCACCCCAACCCATACAGAGTTTCTTGGGTGGATGCTACATCCCTCCTTGTGACCCAGCAACGCCATGTTTCGACTGAGTTTGTACTATACAAGGACAAGTTGTGGTGTGATGTGGTCACGATGGACGTTGGCCATATCATCTTGGGAAGGCCATGGCTCTATGACAAAGATGTCACAATATTCGAGCGTACGAATAATTGTGTATTTAAGCATGAAGAAAAGAAGCTTGTCTTGAGCCCGCTCCCTCCCAAATCGTCAACAGGAGCGAAAGATGTTGCATCCCCAGGAGGTCCTACGAGTCAAAGGGCGCCTCAGTTAAAGTCTCTCCACATCATAGATGCTAAGGAGTTTGAGAGAGAGACTAAGGCGGGGTCTATGGTTTACGGCCTACTGGTTAGGGAGAGTACACCTGAGGTTGCTATGGGGATACCCCAGGAGGCTCGTCCGGTCCTAGAGGAGTTTTGGGATGTCTTCCCTAATGACCTTCCAAACGAGCTTCCACCAATGCGAGGCATTCAGCATGCGATAGATCTCGTCCCAAGGGCGACCATACCAAACCCCCCTCACTACATAATGAACCACACTGAGCATGCTGAGTTGAAGAGGCAAGTGGATGAATTGCTTAAAAAGGGATTCATTCATGAGAGTCTGAGCCTGTGAGCCGTGCCCGCGCTTCTTACGCCCAAGAAAGATGGCACGTGGCGCATGTGTGTTGATAGTAGAGCCATAAACAAGATCACTATCAAGTATCGGTTTCCCATCCCGAGGCTTGATGACACGCTTGACATGATGGCCACCTCTACTATCTTTTCGAAAATTGACCTCAAGAGTGGTTATCACCAAATTCGTGTTCGCCCGGGAGATGAATGGAAAACTGCCTTCAAGACGAAGTACGGGCTGTAAGAGTGGTTGGTTATGCCCTTCGGGTTAACCGATTGCCCAAGTACATTTATGAGAGTGACGACCCAGGTGTTGTGACCCTTTATGGGCAAGTTTTTAGTTGTGTAATTTGATGATATCCTCATATATAGTACATCCCCTAGCCAGTGCATCGAGCACTTAAGGCAAGTCTACAACGCCTTACACGTAGAAAAGCTCTATACGAACCTCAAGAAGTGTTCCTTCTTGACTTCCTGCGTTATCTTCCTAGGGTTCGTTGTATCGTCGGAGGGTATGTCTACAAACCTTGAGAAAGTCAAGGCCATTGTCAATTGGCCTGAGCCACGTACCATACATGACGTGCGAAGCTTTCACGGCTTAGCTACGTTTTATCGGCGGTTCATCCGTGGATTTAGCTCGATTATGGCTCCCATCACAGATTGCATACGAAAAGGGGAGTTTCAATGGACTAAAGCCGCGGCACGGGCTTTCTCGAAAATTAAAAAGAAGATGACGAAAGCGTCAGTCATGCATCTACCTGACTTTACCAAAGCCTTTGAGGTAGCGTGTGACGCGTCTGGAATTGTCATAGGCGGAGTGTTAAGCCAAGAGGGACATCCTGTGGCCTTTTCAGTGAGAAGTTGAACAAGGCTAAACAACGCTACTCCACTTATGACAAAGAGTTCTATGCGGTTGTGCAATCATTGCGCCATTGGCGGCATTATTTATTACTGCAAGAATTCGTCATGTTCTCTGATCATGAGGCCTTGAAATATTTGAGCTCTCAAAAGTAGTTGAGTCGTAGGCATGCTAAGTGGGCACAATTTCTTCAAGAGAACACATTTGTACTTAAGCACAAGGCCGGAAAAGAGAATTAGGTTGTTGACGCACTTAGGCATCGTATCATGACGTTGTGGTCCATGAGTATTGAAGTTACAGGATTTGAGCAACTCAAGAGTGAGTACTCAAACTATCCTGATTTTGGGATCATTTATGCGTCATTGTCTAGTGACCTGCCCTCAAGGAGTGCAGAGTTCGTCCTTACAGATGGATATCTTTTCAGAGGGGACAAGCTCTGTATCCCACGAACATCCCTCTGCGATTTTCTAGTTTGGGAGCTACATGCTGGAGGGATGACAGGTCACTTTGGTCGAGATAAAATAGTTGCCCTTACGTCTGATTGTTTCTATGGCCTAATCTCTAGCGAGATGTGGCTAAGATTGTAGGGCAGTGTCGGACATGTCAACTGGCGAATCAAAGGAAGCAAAATACAGATTTATATACTCATTTGTCAGTTCCACATGCCCCGTGGCAAGATGTCAGTATGGACTTCGTGCTTAGGCTTCCCAAGACTATTCGTAAGCACGACTCCATACTCGTGGTTGTTGATCGATTTTTTAAGATGGCCCATTTCCTACCCTGTTATAAGACCTCAAATGCCTCCTATGTTGCTAAGTTATTCTTTCAGGAGGTTGTGCGACTCCATGGAGTACCTAGATTCATCATGTCTGTTCACTAGTTATTTTTGGAAAACTCTCTGGCATCTTTTGAGTACGAGACTCCAGTTTTCTTCAGCATATCATCCCCAGTCAGATGGTCAAACGGAGGTAGTGAATCGTAGTCTAGGAAATTTATTAAGATGTCTGGTTGGAAACCACCACAGGACCTGGGACACTATTCTTCCCACAGCAGAGTTCGTGTATAATTCTTCGGTGAACAGGTCCACAGGAATGAGCCCGTTTGAAATTGTTTCAGGCCTTAGACCCCGAGCTCCCATATATTTAATCCCCAAGGCTACCCCACATCGTCCTTCAGAGTTAGGAGAGTCCTTCGCCTAGCATATATATGCATTGCATAATGAGATCAGGAGGAAGATTAATTCTAGTAATGAACATTATAAACTTTCTGCTAACACTCAGAGGAGATTTAGGGAATTTCAATCTAGAGATGATGTCATGGTTCGTATTAGGTCTGATCGGTTCCACCTAGATCCATGAAGAAGCTTCATGCCCGTAGCATAGGCCCACATAAAATTGTGAAAAGGTTGGGGTCTAATGCTTATGTTGTTGATATCCCTGCTACCATGGGCATCAGTTCCACATTTAATGTGGAAGATCTAGTTCCCTTTCATGAGCCATTACCTCTATTTACTAGTCTCCCTGTTTCTTCACAGACCCTCCTTATAGAGGGACCTTGGCCACAGCCTGATCTTCCTGTACCCATCTTACCTTCTCTTCCACCTACACCGAGAAGAGACGAGATGGAGGAAATTTTGGACTCTGAGGCGGTTTCCACTCGCTCCGGGGATTTTCAGAAATTCCTAATCAAATGGAGAAACAGGCCCATTACAGATAACTCTTGGATCACAGAAGCAGAGCTACAACGCATCGACCCCAATTTGCTCGAGAGATACAGGAGTTCACTTTCGCCAGTGGCAAATTCTTCCCACCCGGGGAGAATTGATGTGGACATTAGTGGTGCACCCTTTAGAGTGTACCAAAGGAGGAGGCGTCGCCGACAGAGTACCGGAGCGGAGGAGTTGATGTGGATGGACATTGGGTCCATCAGACCCATTTTCTGGCGTGCTATGATTGCAGGAGCGGCATGACCGCACCCTAACCATAGATCCATAGGTCAGATTTCACACCCTACCACACGGGTGTTTTACGAGCTTTATTGCACTTTCTTTACTTTTCGTCTTTTTTTGTTAATTTTCTTGTTTTTAGGCACTTTAGTGCACTTTTACTTTTTCCATAGCTTATATACGTTGTAAGAAACCCTATTTTGAATATTATTGAATGAATAGAAATTCGTCTTTCCTTCCTCTTTATTTAAGAGATTAAGGTTTCAGGACTGGCCCCTGGGTGTTGAGGATTCCACCCCGATTTCAAGTTTCCTTCTTTCTAGATCTTCGAGGTGCAGGAAAAAGGTAAGAATCATCCTCCTTTTCTTTTGACGACAAAAGGATCGGTACCTTCTTCATCTCGAACCCTTCATTCTTCACCCCTTTCGTTCCTCTCTTGATATCCCCTTTCTAGTTTGAACAGAAAAGAGGGATAGTTAGTCAGTAGGATCAGATCCGAACTTGACTGTGGATTGACTTATGCTAGATCTGGGATATCCTCATATCCCTAGGTCCCCCCTTTTTACTGTTTACGCGATTTTATGCTAAGGGGCATGATCCTGACAGAATGAACTCATCTTTGTTTTGAGATTTACCTAATCCCTTTGATCGGAGACGATTAGTTAATTGGTGTATTTATTTGAATATTCTTTAACCTGATTATACATACATCTAGGGTTAGGTCATCACATGTCCCTGTGTCACATACATTTGTCGAAGGTCCCCAAAACTAGATCCAGCAACTTCAAGTTGAATGGGAAGGACAACAAGGCCTAAACCATTTCTAGATGATCTCTGATACCATGTAGATTTGTATAGAGATTGAAAAAGGAGAAAGGAAGAGAAAAGATGAGAGAGGGAGAAGAAGAAAAGAGGAGATTAGGGTTTGCAAGTCCCCACTCCTCCTTTATACTCGAGTGATAGAAACAAAAAATGGCAAAACTACCCCAAATACAAACATCTGCAATGTCTAACATATCCCAAGACCAAAAAGACTAAGCAACACGTGGGCAGTAGGCTCATAAAACCATACCCAAGTGGGCTTTACCCATAACCATAATCGTTAATAGGGGGAATGGAGAGAAGGTTATCCATCTAGAAGAGAAAACATTTATCTTTTTGGGGAAGAATAATTCTTATCAAATCAACTATCTAAAATGTATGTATATTCATGTTGTTGTTCCAGTGTCCAATGAGTGTAGCGGACGGGTTAGAGAAATCCAGTGGGACTTTCATTGGTAGGGAAGGGAGGACAAAGGAAAGGCCATATTTAGATACATGTATTCTAAGGGAAAAGGTAAGAAAAGGTGACGATTTTTCCATGAGCACTATTAAAACATGGATTCCATTTTTAGCGTCTTGTTCTGATAGCAAGTGAGGCCTCATATTTTTTTGTGAGACAATGGTCACCTAGTTTATTGTGCCATAGAATCCAAAATATGGAAGAGATCCTCCCTTTTCTTTTGCTATCCAAACATCTAAAACTATCACATCAATGGAAAACCTTTCCATTTCCATTGATTTTGGTGGAATTGATTATATCCAAACATACCCAAAGGGTTTGTTTGGCATACATCATAGTGTTATGCGCATTAAGGCAATTTGCAAAGGTTTTTATTATGCATTTGGCGCTTCACACACAATGCTCATAGCATACTTGGCAAAATAGCACTATTTCGTGCCATTTTTTTCTAGTGTTAATACCGGCATTATTGGCATAGTCGTGTTAAAATCAGAATATGCCTCTTTGAATGATCCAATTTCTGAAGAAAGAGCCCAATTTCATATATAAACATACCTTGAGAACAGTCTCCAGATAATTCGTAATCCCAGAAAGCCAATCTAAGTTTGATTTTGCCAAATTCGAAGAAGAGTCGGAGGAGGCATCCGCCACATCCGCAATCGTAGTATAAACAAGGCCTTGGGCTCGACCAAACAGCTCCCCAATCAAATCTCCAACACTCTCAGGATTTCTACCGATTCGGACCACGTGACTGCTACCAACAAGCGGTAGTCTCTGCTTAAAGAAGCCGTAGTGATTTCGATGATGCTGGAGCGTAATCCAGGGTCTCAAGGGAGAGAATAGAAGAGGTCGGTAGGATAGAAGAGAAGTAGGCATTTTTTTTTTTCGCCGTTACTTTACAGCGAGGGAGGAGAGAAGAGGGACAAGGCAGGATGGTGGACAAATCGGAAGGGAGGATAGTTTTGGGGTTCTTCAAAACGACGAGAGAACGAGGTAAACGTGCGCCGCGATGGTGCACGTTGGGAGAAGCGGATTACCTGTGCCCGTGTTGTTGTTGGAAGCTGTGTGGAGCCCACTGAGATTCCCGTGACAAATACACTCCCGTTCAATAGTTTTTCAAGACCCCGGTAAGACAGATATCAAAAAATCAGAAATATCTAAAACTAAAGGTGGACCACACCAAATAAAAAAGTGGAAACGAAAACGTCCACCATTGAAACCTTTCTGGAGCTGAACAAGATGTTTATATGCCATCCAAATCGTTCATAGGGTTATTACCACTAAGATAAAATGCAGCACAAATTCTCATCCTCATACAAAACTTGTAGCCCCCGTGAATTTTCCAATGGTAAGCATTCAATCCCTGCTGCTTCGTATGGTATGGCCCACATGAGTTTTGGATCTGCCTGATTTTTTTATTCCTGTCCAATTGTGGTCTTGGAAAACCTGATGAACGGAGTGATTTGTTGTAGGTATCTCCGAGGGCACCAAACAGCTTCCGACAACAGCAGGCACAGTGATATTCCTGTTCCGGGTGCAACAACTAAGCGGCTTAGCTACCCGGGTCCAATGCAGTAGAAACGCCTGATTGCCTACTCCTATCGCGTGCAGTGGCACACAACACCGACGAAGCAATGATGACGGCACCATGTATACGCCTAAAACCTCCGTGGACCTCTAGTAGCCCACACCAGATGATGGAATGCCTGACATTGAAAACTTCTTTAACGGTGTTTGTATCCATTTTCAGCATCCTGACTTAGCCCAATAGCACACTGAAAACGTAATCGCATTGGAAGAATTCTTCAGTTGATTTTGTTGCCATCAATTCAGCCAATCAATGTTTCCCGTGCAACCGAAGGCCTAGATTAGAAGTACATGTGCGGATATGATTGTGCGGACGTACCAGAGTCTACTCAACTAAAAGGTATTGATTGAATTGATCAGTACTCTCACATCCAGACAAATTGAAAACTGAATCAAAACTCATAGTCCTCTTGATGACCAATTGATTTAAAAGTAGGCACCGTACTAAGACAAATTGAGCAAAGGAATGGGTTAACCCTTAAGAATGAGTTTTTTTTGCCTTATATCAGCAATTATGGGATCGGCTAGTTTAAGGACTTTTTTTTATCTCACCAATGCTCTACCGTGGTATTTCTCAATCAAAATAAAAGATTCATGCACAACAGAGTAAAGACTAGCATAAACATAATCGATTTTTATTAATATATTGTTCCTATTACAAATGTTGTACCTCGCACTCTAAATATTAAAAGCGAGAAAAGAGAGAGAGAGAGAGAGATATATATATATATATATATAAATACATGATGTGCATATCGGAACAAGCTATCAAGGTGGGTGGTTGGCAGGATATGACTAGGGTATGAACAACTAAATTGGAACTCAAATGAACATAAGGATCTGGAAACTTAAGGTTGTATATATTTAATCTACTCTTAAAGAAAACATATTGTAGCGAGAGTCATTGGGAAGTAGCAAACTAAGCTAGGAAAAGTAAAATAGACATGAAGTAATATAGATAAATGTGTTTGGTGTAGGGCCTCGAGCTCTTATTTGAATACTCCTGTTATAGTTTTCTCGAGGCAATAGAAGCCCCTCATTGGGCTTCGGGATTCTCCGTGCGGTCTTTTTAGGCACCCGATCTCCTCCTTAACAATCCTGAAAGCTCTTAACTAGGACAGTCTCTGAAATGCTAGCAGCGGCTGGCTTGTCATGTTATAATTCCTCATGTAAATGCTGGCAACAACATCTTTCGCTTAATCGCAGTCATCCGTTGTGGAGGTCTGAAAAGGCCGAGCTAAGAGTCCTAGAGGGGGGGTGAATAGAACTATGTCAAATTAAAAATAAACTGCGAAATTTAAACAAATATAAATAAAGATAGCACTAAACAATCCCACAATGCATAAATGAAAAACAACCTCAAGTGTACAAGTATTGAGAAGTTGATATAGATGTTGTTCTAAGGACAACCTTACACCAAAAACCAATGGCTTATGGTAGAACAACCTAATTCTTAGAACAGTTTGTGTATCAAAAACTCAAACTGATACAGAAGAATAAAGAAATAAATAGCAAAGAAAAAAACTAAGTTATTACAACATTCCTACACATACATAAAAAGATTACAACATTCTCCACAAATGCGTAAAGGGAAATTACAACATCCACAAAATAAAATATTCAATCAATCACCACAAGACCAAAAATTATAGTGGTTCGCTTATGTCTACACCAACTGTTTAAAAAAACAGCCACGCAACTACTCCACTCCTAATATCCTCACATAGTGGATATTAGTGTTCACTATGAAATAGGTTTTTCAAGGTTCACCTAAAACCCTCACAATTGTGTCTTTCAAGTGGGTTTACACAATTCAAAAACCCCACACTCTGAGTTTTCTGGATCACCTCAGACAAACAAAAAAAAAAGAGATTTTTCGGGCAAAATCTCAAAGAAACCAAATGAACGAATTTAAAAAAAACTGTAAAATACTTGTCTGGATATTCTCCTTTTGATACAGCTCGGTAGAACCAATTCGGAGTAGAAGTTCAATGTAGATGTTCAATATTCACACTCACTTATGAAATGGTTCTAAGTTCTAAATTGATTTTAGATTAAAGCACATTGGGCTAGCTTGATTTGATTTTGATTCCAAGAAATGGAAAAACTCCAATCCCTCTTTCAAATAAAATTGGAATGTATAATACAAAATTAAATGTGGAAAGTTAATTAAAGAGAATATAAAATGAGCACTAAATAGCTTAAGAATATCACTAACTTATCTCTCAGAGTGGTGTCTTGATCTTACTTGAATTGGATATCAAACTCTGAAATTCATGCTCTATTTATAAGTGCAGAAATCGCATCTTCGACTAGTCCAAAGGTCAGCTCGACTGATCCAAGGACCAACAAACTTTTGAAAATTTCGGCGCGATAAGATAAGACCGTTCCACGACTGGTCAAAGGGCCTTAGTCCTGTCCACGACTGGTCGTGTGGGACCATTTTTAGTTGCTGGACTTTAAGTCGAGCCTACAGGACTGGTCAAGCACTGTTCACATGACTGGTCGAGTAGTCTCCAGGACTGGTCGAGGTAATAACAAAAAATTTCGAAAATAAGTAACAAACTTAGGACTGGTCAAGAATTTCTTGGACTAGTCGAGCCAGTACTAGGACTAGTCAAACATAGTCTAAGACTAGTCGAAAAACAGTCTATGCACTTATAAAGTGACTCAATTAAATTATGTATATGACCTATCCTATGGTCAATCTAGGGTCATTCATACCTTGTAAGTAAAATATGAACGTTAAATCTTCTTTTGCTTCAGTTGATAGTTGTTCTTTGAAGTTCATGAATCTTGAGATCTTGATATATGATGAAGATTGAACTTGAGACTTTTGAAGCTTGAATTTGATTAACATAGAAGCTTGAGCCTGAGGTTCAAAGTAAAGAACTTTGTCTTAACTTGGACGAAGCTTTGAAAACTTGAAATATTGAAGCTTGAAAGATTAAATTAACACTTGGTGTTGTACTTCAACATGAACATGTAATCTTACATTTGAAGTTCTTGAGGTAATGACATTTGTTCTTGTACATGAGATGCATAGTCTTGAATATGTAGATGCGTTACACAAGACACAGATTCCAAGAGGTTTTGGCACTACAAAATTTGACAATCATAGGAGCTAGAAACCATAGCACTTACAAGGTCTAGGGCAAATCACCTAATCTTTGGTGGGAGTGAGACTTGACACCCAATACCAATCTATTATCGAACTATGTTGGATCTACTTCCCTTTTTTTTATCTCGATGGGGTCAAGGTTATAGACCTAACCCAGATGATATTTATGTTCTTCTCGATCGTGGCTCAATCCAAGGCTATGTTCATCCGAAGATTGGTTAATATGCGGATCTTTAGAATATTCTGAATTGATGTTGGCTCTCCAAACGTCTATGGGAAAATCTCCCATTTTGGAAGGACTGTAAGAGACAACCTCACAGATGAGATAATATCCAATTGAGAGATAGGATACGCTCGTCCAATGGATTTTTTATAGCTATACCAAGCGCATCCCTTATTTAATGGGCACGTTAATTATGGCCACGTAGTGTAAGACGGTTCATCCTCCTAAATGGGCTTGATAGGAGTTTGTACCGTCACAATAATGACAGAATGCATGACGCTGAAGGAAAATCAGATGAAGATCTCATTTAAGTGTGAGTACAATTTTAACAGTGCCAAATTCGTAATGTCTTCACATGGCATTTTCCTAATGGTCCACGTTAAGGCACCGAGAATGGGTGTAAATAGATTTCCCTGGAGCGTTACGTATTCCATTATTAATGCGATGGTACGAAACCTTACACATACCTTTGAAAGGGTGAATCATCACATGCAACATGGCCATGATCAACGCGCCCATTGATGAGGAAATGTAATAAGCATGCTTATAAAAGACTCACCAAATAACAAATTTATTGCAAATCCGGTGATGATTATCTCGACGAGGTTGTCTTTCTAAGTCCTTCCAAAATGAGAGATCTTCCCAAAGATGTTTGGAGAAGTAGTAGCAATCAAGAAGATTTCAAACATCAGAGATCAAACCCTTGTCCAAACTAACTCGGTTTAGGTCTGAACCTAAGTTAGGAGATAGATTATTGTCGGATAATCCCAAGTTGTGCATTGACAGGGACAAAGGCAGTAGGAGAGTTAAATGAGTAGGCAAGATTCGATTCGCCCAACAATTCAAAGATAAGACGAGAGAGGGAAAAAAAGAAGAAGGAGAGTACCTAAATGCCCCTAGAGTCGCATCTTGATCAGTAACCCAGGGGTCAAGATGTGATGGATCATAGACATCTATTGTTCCCAACATATAAAACCACCTCGCAATGAATGGTGAAAATGCCAAAAGCGACCCGATCTAAACTATCTAACACCTTTTGGTGACCTCTGGCCAATTCCTTTTAGCGGAACGTCGTCAAAGATGTAGAGCGGTCAAGATTGATATGGGTCCAACCCAAGATTAGGTTATCTTGATCAAAGGGATCTCAATAGATCTTGGCCTGGTCCTTGATAGACCATGGACACCCCACAATGGATGAAGATCTGAGAAGCCAGGGGGCAGGGAGTTTGAATCTAACCGCAGTCCTTCCTAATCCAACTTGCCAATTGTAGAGCAATTAGTGTGAAGGATTAAGAAGCGACAGAAAGAAAAAGCGGTCGATTGATCTAAATCTTCATCTGCTCGAAATCTCCAAGAAGAGCTTGCATCTCTACTTCAGCCCTCTCTTTACATGCAGCCCAGCTAGTCCCTTCATCTAAAATGTTTGACAAGAGATGAAGTAGCTGGTTGATGCGAGTTCCAGTCGAGGAAACTTCAAGTTCGGCCGCCCTCCAAATATTATAACTTGCTTTCGCCCGCGTATGGTATAGGAGGATATGCTGGTCCAAAAATGACAAATCCTATGAGTTGGCCATTTCCTTAGCATAAAAAGCGTTGTCACGCTCTTGTAACTCTTTTATCAGGCCAGCCCTATATGATTTTAACATTCGTAGCATGGTACAATTAAACCGATGTGCCTGAGTACATCGCAAGTGTTCATACCATGTTAATTCATGCTTGCCAATCATCTCAACTGAATCCTTTTTGGCCACTTCTTGTTGTTCCAAGTAACACAAGTTTACTAAATAGGAATATTACACACTCTCATAATGCATCCCCATGGCATTCAAGTGTTGTAGCTTTCCAATAAGTTCCTCAAGCTAATGGTTTGATTCATTCGAAGGAAGAGTGTCTATCAAGCAAGAGGCGTCGGTCGTGAATCTTATGACATCAGAGGGTAAGCTAGAGAAGGCATAATCCTTCAAGCCCAATTCAAGGATCTCTTCCAAATAAGATTGAGCACCTGCAATAAGAAGCGGGGGACTGGAAGCCATTTGAAAAGATTAAGATCAGGTGGAATGATAACAAAGTGAATGACAGCGAGCTATTTAAATAATAGATATTTGACACCCACGATCTAACGTTTTTGCATAATGGTTGAAAAAGGCATGGCGATAAAACTGTTGCACGTTCTTATGTGCTAGGTAAATAAGGAGAACGACCCACATTCTACCATGTTTTAAGGAACATTCCGTGATCAGTTACAAGTAATGGTAACGGGAAATCAAGAGAGCAGAAGTCACGTGAAAATGGGCTCGATGGCCATTCATTTACAAAAGCAAAGCAGATACATTCAAAAATCAGAGGACACGAATTTTTGCAAAAATGCCTTAGCCATTTATAACGCCTCTTGTGACCCGCGGTGTTGCTTTCCTCTTGGCTGTTGATCGAGACAACCGATCAATGTCTTTTACTTAAACGTGTACAACGACAATTAGCTTGGAGACCTCCACTTTAGCTTTGAGGCGCTCTGCATGTTTTTCCGGTAGCTCTTGTCTCAACGCGAGTAGCTTGAATTCTAAACCTATGATCTTAATATTTATATTTCCAATCGTAGTTTCAGAAGCCTTCAGCACAACATTCTTGGGCGAGAGCTCCTGAGCAGTTTCGTGTGCACTAGCCTCCTGGATTCGGTCGCACCCCCTTTAGCTTCAATGCAAGCAATGACTACACCAGCATGGTAACATGTCTCGAGCATTCCCTGGAGTTCTAGGAGAGTATGCAGTTTGGTTGCTAGAACAAAGGTTGACTGAGACAACTCAAAGACTAGCTCGACCAATCGACCGAATCTCTCGACCGATTCAGCATCAAAGGATTTTGCCATCCCTTTTTGAAGAAGGTCGCGTAGTTCTGATTTTAAATCTTGAGGTTGCTAGGACTAGAAGGAGATTATGTCATGGATGTCTCTCTAGTAAATGATCTCTCAAATGAAGAGAGAATGTCATCCACGGGAGGAAGGTCGGTAGGAGCAGGAGCAACATCTCCATGGACGACCGCTGGAGAAGTCGATGGAGGAGAACTGGCATTAATCATTTCAACTTCGGCCAGTGCTGTGGAGATCTCAACCGAAATAGCTTCGATCGGCTGCTCAACATCGACTGATTTCTATTCTAAGGTCTCGATCAAGACTTGTTCAATCACCTTTGCTAAAGTTTCGACAAATGTTTCTTCGTCGGTCACGACTCTCTCGGTCTTGAGTCTTGACCGATCCCTCAGGCATCACTGTCACATCTATTGTTTCAAATTTGGCCAGAACCGAAATCTCCTCAATCGTCGTGGTTGGAGGAAGTGATGGAGTCGAAGCTAGCTTGAAAGGCCGAGTGGGAGATATCAGAAATCTTCATTGGGTGATTGGCGTAGGAGGTGAAGGAATTTGTCACGAATGCTCCGAGTCAGCAAGAGTAGTGCTAACTTCGAGCGTACTTGTAACACTCGGCCCAAAACTGAAACAGTGTCCTGAGGTGCTCACGTGTGAACTGCCGCAGGACCTTATGATTTGGTCACACATATGGGATTATTGGCCATAAATTAATCATGATTAGGCCACAAAAGACGATTTGGTTAATTTATGCTCAAGCCGAACTCAGGCCGTAGGGCTAGACTGCCAAGCTTTACTTGGAGATTGTCCGTATGAGCCGTGTACCGCCCGAGGGAGGGCCAAAAATTCTAAAATTTTGGTAGGCCATGGGCCTCACTGGGCTTGAAGTCCAACGGGAACGTTAGGCTCAGACAATGCCCGGAAATAGGTAAACCATGCCATCCAGCCAGCACTTGCAAATCGCGAGTTGCCAGGCATAAAGGTGTGAAATCCGAAAATTAAACCAATTGGCCATGTATCTTGAGTCAGTTAATCCAGACATTTCAGCCGTCAGATCTCTTCTAAATTCATACTAAAGGCTAGAAATATTTCTCAGCCCTTGCCCACAAAATCTGATCGTTGATCGATAATCGGTGACTGTTGATCGCGAATCGGACCGCTGTAGTAAAACCCCACGTCCATTTGCCGTCAAATTTCACCCAACCCTTTATCAGGCCATAGGGCACCCTGTCCATGAATTATATGGGCTAGGGGCCCATCAAGGTAGCCTTAATAATAAAAAAAAAGGGGCCCCACAAGGCCATTAGAGGTATTTGCTAAAAGACAGGGCTATCTAGAATAAATTCAGGGTATATATACCATACCCTCTCTCTCATTTGTTGAAATCCAACAATTGAAACCTGAGGGGAGAGAGAGAGAGAGAGAGAGAGAGAGAGAGAGAGTGGAGTGAGGGAGTTTGGCATTGGCGCTTGGGGACCGCATTTTCCCCGCACCCACACCCTTGCAACCTCGCAAGCTCCAATCCTATCACCGTAGAATCGAACCATGCCCAATCTAAGGTGAGAATCGAGCCTTCACCCGCCTTTTCCTAAAAATCAGCCACATGCATGCATCTCACCGCCATATTCTTGCAACGCAGGGCCCTAACACATCGAGCTTGCGGACCCGGCGATGCTAGGATGATCTCAGCGACTTCCGGTCAACCATAAGTGTGGACCATTACCTTTAGATGACTGATTATCATGCCTAGTGTACGTTTAGTAAACGTTCGTGGTGCATTGCCATTGCATGTTGCTGAAATTTCTTGGATTGCATAAATGAGTCTATAGGACAGGGATTTCCCAATTTTATGAGAAGAGGGTTTGAAGCCCTAATACTCCTAGTGTTTGAATTGTTGATTGCATGATTTTGTAGGGTATAGACATTTAATTTTCCCCAAATGTTATTGATTGTTGGTTGAATCACTGTTACATGTCAAATATGCCATGAGTGAAGTCATGTAATGTTGTTAATTTGCTGATTTGTTGAATTACTTGCATTGATTCTCAATATATAACTGAATTACATGATCCATGTTGACCCATGAATGACCGAATTATTGTGCATTGGTGCATGGCTATCCTTATGGTTGTTTATGTTGGAACATATTGAATAGGATTCGTATAGTCTAGCTGAATTTGGTGTATTGCTGTCCATGTATTTAAATTATTGATTTATGATTGCTTTGTATGACTTATTCCTGAAATTGATGATGCATGCTGTTTACTAGTGCATAGACCCTTAGGGATCAGTCGGTTAACTGAATCATTTAGGCGACCTTCTGTTAGACCTGCCCTCCAGTAACTCTGGCCCGATCAGTTGAACTGTGGATCGGCGGTCGTAATTGGACTACGTGAGACATTATTCTCAGGTCGTTTGGTTTATGGTGCAACTTATTGGGGCATATTGACTCACCATCGGCCATCCTTTTGTGTTAACCATGATTGCACGCCTATGTAGGAACTCGAGATACCCTGAGACCTTTGCGCCCACTGTTAACTATGATATTCAGCGCACAAGACTCATAAGCCGAGGATGGTGGTATGGGACACTATGCCTGAGCTGTCGGCCTATGCTGGGGTGACAAGCCTCCCCATAGTGACCAATGAGCACCAAGACTCGTGAGCCGGGGACGGTGGTATGGGACACTATGCCCATGCTGTCGGCCTATGCTGGGGTGACAACCTCCCCATAGTGACCGCGAAATGGACTTAAAAGTCCTAATTGACTTCGTATAAGTTTAAGAGTTATGGGATCATCAAACCCACGAGGGCTAAGGATCGCGAGAGCCAATTGGCCACGGCCCTGAGCCGCATGATCAAGTTAGGGCAACTTTTTACTAAGGGTATTACGGTTTTCCCAACCTGTTGGATGAATGAACCTAATTAATCAACTCAGCTAACACAATCCATAACATTGCATTACTTAGTTTGGCGATTAGAGAGTCGAGGTCACACTGAGGGAGTGTTGGTCATTCGCGGTCGCTAGATGTTGTCTCTCGAGAGAGTGTTGGTAGAAAGAGGCATGAATCATATCATGAACCATGCATTTTATTAACAAGAGTATTTAGGAATCTGTGATGTATGCTGTTTGCTAAATTTATTCTATGCATGATTGTTTGTGCTATCTATTGCTAATGGTACCATTGAGTTGATCACTCACTCCCACTCTGGGACGGTGGTCTAAAACACCAACCAGACTTCGATATAGATGTATGAACGCTAGAGCGAGACGCATTAGATGATGTCGGTGTGGATGGCGACGAGGAGTTAGCGTACTTCCAGACGTTTGGCGGACCTTACTAGCGCGATGGATGATCTCGGGCCTGGGCCAGGGCCCAACTTTCTTTATGAGAGGTGAGAGGATGGGACTAGGTTCCTAATGGATACTTGTTTCTTGGGACTATAAGATTTTTATGCTGGTTCACAACTTTATTAGTAGCACTAGGAATGTGGATGGTTTATATTTAAGTTTCCGATGATTAGTTGCCTTATGTTGATTTAATCTTTCTTTGACTTCTTGATATCCACATTTACATGCATATGAGGCCCGTTAGGGTACACGTGGCACTCGAAAATCCGAGAGCCGAGTTCTTACTCGACCCTTGGATTTTGGGGCATTACAGGACTGCTAGAGGGAATGTCTTCTGTATTGGTCGTGGTCTCTGAGTCAAGAGACACCACCTTTGTGGTCACTAAAATGGGATCCTTTAGGACTATAGGAGTGATCACTGTTGTAGCTGTCATGTCTGTAAGTACCAAAATCGGCGGTAGAACTGCAGCTTGTGGGATTGCTGGTATCGACAGCATGTCTTGTCTTGGAGTCGCCACCGTCTTGGGCAATTCTTGGGTCACTGAAGTAAGGAAATTACTTTAAGTAAATACACAAGTAAGTAGTTTCCACCTAGGTCAGACCGAACGACTTGAAAGACTGGTTGATTCCCAATACTCTAGGGATTTTTTATCACATCACTAATGGCCGAACGGAAGTGAGGAATGATGGTGGTTTAGGATGATTACAATACATATCTCAAGGTGGGCCTTATAGGACAGCCCCGACAGTGGACATATAATCCATAAATCAGGGCGGGCCTCTCAAGGCAATGGGGCCCACAACCCCAGTAAAATGGATAAACAGTGTGCATTTAACACATATATCATGGTGGGCCTCACAAGGCAGTGGGGCCCACAGTGGGACGCCTCAGCCCAGCCAGTCCCTGGTGGGCGTCCACCCTAGATTTGGATCTGTTGCATCATGGTGGGCCCATGCTGAAGAGTGGGCTGGGGGAATGTAACAGGAAGGTGTGGGGGAGGCTCCACACATCATAAACGGGCCCCACAATGAGGTTATACAACACATACATCATATGGGCCTGTGGTAGGTGGCTAGCCCAGCAGGGTCACTTGGAACTATTGGACGATCTGGAAAGCACATACATACATGGTGGGCCTTGCTACCCCTAGTTGGGCATCCTACTGATGGGTGGCCTAAATATACATACACCTCATGGTGGGCCTACACATCATTAATGGGCCTCTGCCATAGATGGCTAACATGGATATATAATACATACAACAAGGTGGGCTGCCTACTATCAGCCCACCAGCACATTGCTGGCCTACTGGGCGTCCCCCAGGTGGATGGCCTGAATATAACACATACTGATGGTGGGGCTTACTTGGGGATGACCAATCAGCGAGTGGGACCCGCCCAGGTGAGCCACGCAGAGAATAGATGGAGTGGATAAACATACACATCACATAGCCCCTGCTGGATGTTAGTCCAGCAGACATTGGGTCTGCCTAAAATCTGGGCCAGCCCAAAGGCTGTGGGGGGTTAAGTCAGTACATCACGGTGGGCCCCACTAGAACTTGGGTCACCCGGGAGGTGGGCCAACCCCTTACATCCATCCAATCTAGATGGATCAAGTGGATAAAACGTATATAGTGTGAAGGGCTTGTAGCTGGAGGCTCCTGCTGCTGGATCTGTCCAGCCCTGGACCCGGTCCTGAAATGATCTCACCACCTGGACGGTGAATATAACACACATATATCATGGTGGCCGCTGCCCTGGACAGGGGATGAAACACATACACAATGTGGGGTCCACGTCCTATGGACGGTGTGGACAGAAATATGCATCAAGGTGGTCCCACGTCCAGGGACTGGATGACATACATCAAGGTGGTCCATCACCATCCCCAAACATCCGGGCGGTGTGGATAAAATACATACATCATGTGGGGTCAACGGAAGGGTGGACGGTGTGGGAAAAACACTAACATTAATGGGTCCCATGCGGGGCCCACCATAATGTTTATCTGCCATCCAAACCATTGATAAGGTCACACAGACCCTGGATGAAGAGTTAAACAAATTTTATAATGATCCAAACTTCTGGGACACCCAAAAAGGGTTCCAATGGCAGACGCTCAATCACCACTGTTTCCTGCCATGTGGGCCACCTGAGTCCCACATACAGCTGATTTTTGGGGTGGCCCACTGGTCAGAGGGGACCTAACAAATGCATAGTGTTGATGGTCAACACACATCATGGTGGGGCCAACAGTTGAGACCGTGGGTCCCTGACTGCCCGTCCGTCATTGGCGCACAGGACGCTGCTGCGCGTCCTCGGGCGTCAACGGTAGCGCCTGCTGCCCCTGTATATATTATTATTATTATTATTTTTGGATTTGGGGTTTTCTTGAGGATTTTCATAGGTAGGGCCCGCATCAAGAGAATCCACTCCAACCATTGGTTTCTATGGCTCAATACAAACCCATCGAGCCCAATATTCGATGGGTTTTGCTGTACGGGAACATTAGGGTGTATTTCAACGGTAAAAGTACTATTCTCTATGTTATGGCCCGCCAGAAAGTCGGATTGACTTCATTTTTTTGGCTCAACGCCTAAAATGATCTGGGGAATGGGATGGACGACCTGGATTAGATTCACGCATCAAGGGGGGGCCTACATGAGCAGCTCACTCAAAGGTTTGAAATCAAGCTGACATTTTTATTTTATTTTATTCCTGCTACTGTCAGTACACACCACTGTCAGCTTCATACTTCCTGTGTAGCCGCATCCAGCGTCCCTGGACGCTGGACAGTCCCCATACAACACATTTTAATGTGGGCCCTACCTATGAGATGGCTTGGGAAAAATGCATGCTTCATGGTGGGGTCCATTTGGGTGGGACACACAGCCACGTCATCATATAAAAATGAAGAAGAGAGGGAGAGAGAGAAGCACCCACCTCTAGATCTACTTCTTCTTCAATCCCTAGGGTCCTCAAGCCTTCTAGGATCCTCTTCAACGGTGGAGATGGGCTTCTAATAGCTGGATTGGAGGGGATCTAAGGTGAAAGAGGGCTGGCTATGGAGATGGTTTGGGATGTCCATGGCTTCTTAGTTGCTAGGGGAGATGAGAAAATGAGGAAGGAAAGAGGGAGGGAGAGAGAGATAAGAGAGAGAGGAGTTATGGCTTGTCATAATGATGGCCATCATAAATGCCTAGGTAAGGGGAGGTGTTGACTTAAGAGGAGGAGTCATTATTACTTGTGTAAGGACATGACACTTAGGGAATGGTGTCATAGGGGTAAGTAGGTCCCACAATGTGCGGTCCACAACCATTATAATGCGCGGGCCACAACTTTTGATCTAAGTGTCGCTTTAACGCACAAGACGCGACATTAGAACCACGGTGACAGTACGGTCACGACGGTATAAGTTTCGAGTTGAGCCGGCTCAGATATACTGGACACGATTCAAGATCATGGGCAAATGCCAATAACATATTGCAGGTCACCGAAATTCGACCGGAAGGACCGTAGAAGCCTACGAAGCGATATAGTATAGGATATGGGTCTTACAGTTCTCACCACCTAATAAAAATTTCATCCTCGAAATTTACTATCACATAGGACGAGGTAATGGGAGAGGAAGCATCGATATAAACATATACAAGGCATAATTAACCTATAAAAGGATGAAGATAGTGCCCTCTATTCTCAGCCTTGCGCTCGCAAGATGCCTCCTTAACAGAATAGTGAACCATATTAATCTTTGGATCTCGGATCAGAAACGATCGAAACAGGAAGACATGCAGCCTCATAATCTCAATGGTAGGGAGCTATATTAGAAAATCTTTAAGTTATTCGAAATCAGGGATCTAGCCATTCTTAGTTCTCAACAATCATAGAGTGAAGGGTAGCTATTAGTAGATATGTGATGTTATCTTCAGGTATTCCCAAGTTATGCTCTGATACCATCTTTTGTCACGCCCTAAACTCGAAAATCAGATTTATAGAAATTTCGATCGTCGAATCCAGTGCCGATAGCCTCCGTAGTACCACATTCTCGGCTCCTAGCGTCCATACGCCAGATTCCGATCCTATGATCCTACAAGGAGGATTTTTTTTAACGTACATTTATCTCGTAAGAAGTATAACCACAAGTATACCCAAATCACAAAGGCAACATCATCATCACATATCAACTGATATAAACATTTGAATACAATGCCGAAAGGGAAATGCATATGTAAAAATTACAGAAGTCAGCTACATACTCCAAGCTCTAAGCTGCTGCAACCTAACATCACCTGCACGCATCTTCGTGCATAAGCTTATAGAAAGCTTAGGGGGTGGTGTAAGTGTATGCACAAGGTAAGTGCCAAGTAATCAACGCAATGCCATAATCATACAATGTCGAAATAGGCGTAAGATCATGAATCATATGTTATCAGAGTAAGAGAAAATACTGACAAGTCTATGAGTCAAACAATATCAGAATACGTGATAAAAATCAACTATACAAATGAGGAACAATATCAGAATACGCGATACAGATCAACAATACAAATGGGGAACAAAATCAGAAGACGCCATACAGATCAACTATACAAATGAGGAGTCATAAAGAGTCAAATATCAGATGACGTATTTAAACTATATAAATGTAGAAACACAGGTAACCTAAAATGTCATATGCTGTGGATGTAATGCAATATGTGGTGCGAATGGAATGACCATGCTGGAGTGTGAAGTTGGGATGATAGTACGTAGTATCGCAGGTTATGGGATCCATCACGGGAACTTCTATCCAAACCAGTCCCATACCTAAATTTGGATTGTCAGACTCAATGTGGTAAACTCCTGATCTCAGGTTAGTCGCGCACCCCAACCGAAATCCTGGTCATTGCGAAGGTACACATAACAAATAGTTGTGTACCACCAGCCTGAGTGGATAGTGAATGAATGAATGAATAAGTATGCAACTCCTGCTTAATAAGTCCACATATCAGTACTGTTCATCTCTGGGATCAGTACCGGGGTTTGTTACACTCCAAATGGCACTGTCCCTCTCCCAGCAACGCAATCCAAGTAAGCGTAAGAAACCTTACTATCCGCCTGAATAATCTACCAATATCTATCCGGCACGTCGATAGCAGACCCATTTACGAGTTGGTCAAACTCAGCCTAGTTATTCCTCTTACCCTTGGGCGGGTTAGGCCACACACCCTCCCAACTGACCACGGCACAATGGGAGACGCAGCCTCCTGGTATTCGACACTCGGGCAGTCATGTATCCACTCGGTCTCGACGTTGGGGCATCCTCTGGTACCAAGAGGGTTTAGGGATTTTCACCCAGGGGCATTTATGGCAGCCCGATGCTAGAGTAGATTTCTGGTATCCCATCTGGCCATCTATGATATGCCTGTGGAGGCTACGACCCTGATGTCGCTAAAACGTATAGTAATCACAACACAATGCAAGATGCATGAGCCATATAATTCAGTCATGCATTAATCCTGCGCATGTCGTGTGCTCATATGAGATAACCTCCGCCTATCAGGGAGTCTCATATCATCATACGCAATGACATATGCAATGGTCAATCGCATCTCATAACAAACATGCAGATGATGCGTGTGGGCATGTATCATGATGTTATGCTGTCACATACTTATAATCGGTATCAACGATTGACCTCGACAATGTAGACATTTAACCAACATCGCCCCCAAGGAATGACCCACATAGAGACAAACATATAATGGGCCCACAGCCTCACACGAAGGTCTAATATACAATACAATGGGCCTTACTCAAGGGCTACATATACACAACACATTAGATGGACCCTGCTCATGAGCCTTAAATACATGACATGTGATCCCTACACATGGGTCTCGAATACATCAAATGGGCATGACCTAATACATATCACATGGGCCTTGCCCATAGGCCACGAATACATCACAATGGGCCTTGAATACATCACAATAGGTTTTAACTACAGGTTGCATATACATCATATATGTCTCGACAATCGGCCTTGGCAATCAAAATCGGCCTCAGCAATCGAAATCGGCCTCAACAATCAAAATCGACACTTGGAATCGGCCTTAATACTCGGCCTCGACAATCGGAATCAGCCTATACAATTGGCCTCGACAAATCGGAATCGGTATCGATAATCAACATCGATAATCAGCCTATATACATGGCGGGATCCATATATGAACGGCCCATCAAACCATAATATAAAGATTGGCCCTCGGTTATGGTTATATCAAATCCGATAGCACAAAGCCCTCCGTTTATGGTGAATGGGGCCCACTTATTTGGGTTAACCCACTAAGAGAATGATGAGAATGAGCCTAACAAGGCCTAAGGAAAGGTCACATTGTGGACACCAACCATCATTGCCCATCAATATGGACATCTAACCAACATTACTCTCAAGGAGTGGCCCACAACAGGGATTCATACACAACGTATCAGCCACACATACATCACGTTGGGCCCCATTCATGGGCCTCTCATATATCACGTTGGGCTTCATACAAGGGCCATACATACGTTATACTGGGCCTCACACAAGGGCCCATGAGCTAGGCACAAAGGATGGATGGTGAATGCATTGAATACATCATATTGGGCTTGAGGGGGCAGCCCACATAGCCCAGGAAACAAATGGGCAGCAAGGTCGATATACCCATCAAGGTGGGCCTCATAGATCAGCCTTATGGTCTAGAAAATGGGTGGTCAGAGTGTCTACAATACATACATCAAAGTGGGCCTGCTGCACCACAAAATGGGCCTCATGAGACAGCTCATGGTTCAACCAAAATAGATGGGCAACAATGCACAACATACACATTAAGGTGGGCCCTGCACATGCAGCAAGTGGGCCTGCACATTCCGAATGGGCCCCACCAGATGGACAACTTGGATCAAGCACGTACATTACGTGGAGCACACGTCCCATGTGGACGGCTAGATATACAATACATATCTCAAGGTGGGCCTTATAGGACAGCCCCGACAGTGGACATATAATCCATAAATCAGGGCGGGCCTCTCAAGGCAATGGGGCCCACAGCCCCGGTAAAATGGATGAACAACGTGCATTTAACACATATATCATGGTGGGCCTCACAAGGCAGTGGGGCCCACAGTGGGATGCCTCAGCCTAGCCAGTCCCTGGTGGGCATCCACCCTAGATTTGGATCTGTTGCATCATGGTGGGCCCATGCTGAAGAGTGGGCTGGGGGAATGTTACGGGTAGGTGTGGGGGAGGCCCCACACATCATAAACAGGCCCCACAGCGAGGTTATACAACACATACATCATATGGGCCTGTGGTGGGTGGCCAGCCCAGCAAGGTCACTTGGAACTGCTGGACGATCTGGAAAGCACATACATACAAGGTGGACATTGCTACCCCTAGCTGGGCATCCTACTGATGGGTGGCTTAAATATACATACACCTCATGGTGGGCCTACACATCATTAATGGGCCTCTGCCATAGATGGCCAACATGGATATATAATACATACAACAGGGTGGGCTGCCTACTGTCAGCCCACCATCACATTGCTGGCCTGCTGGGTGTCCCCCAGGTGGATGGCCTTAATATAACACATACTGATGGTGGGGCTTACCTGGGGACGACCCATCAGCGAGTGGGACCTGCCCAGGTGAGCCACACAAAGAATAGATGGAGTGGATAAACATACACATCGCTGCAGCCCTTGCTGGATGTTAGTCCAGCAGACATTGGGTCTGCCTGAAATCTGGGCCAGCCCAAGGGCTGTGGGGGGTTAAATCAGTACATCACGGTGGGCCCCACTAGAACTTGGTTCACCCGAGAGGTGGGCCAGCCCCTTACATCCATCCAATGTAGATGGATCAAGTGGATAAAACGTATATAGTGTGGAGGGCCTGTAGCTGGAGGCTCCTGCTGCTGGATCTATCCAGCCCTGGACCCGGTCCTGAAATGATCTCGCCACCTGGACAGTGAATATAACACACATATATCATGGTGGTCGCTGCCTTGGATGGGGGATGAAACACATACACAATGTGGGGTCCACGTCCTATGGACGGTGTGGACAGAAATATGCATCAAGGTGGTCTCACGTCCAGGGACTAGATAACATACATCAAGGTGGTCTATCACCGTCCCCAGACATCCAGGCGGTGTGGATAAAATACATACATCATGTGGGGTCCACGGAAGGGTGGACAGTGTGGGAAAAACACTTACATCAGTGGGTCCCATGCGGGGCCCACCATAACATTTATCTGTCATCCAAACCGTTGATAAGGTCACACAGACCCTGGATGCAGAGTTAAACAAATTTCATAATGATCCAAACTTCTGGGACACCCAAAAAGGGTTCCAATGGCAGAGGCTCAATCACCACTGTTTCCTGCCATGTGGGCCACCTGAGTCCCACATACAACTAATTTTTGGGGTGGCCCACTGGTCAGAGGGGACCCAACAAATGCACGATGTTGATGGTCAATACACATCATGGTGGGGCCCACAGCTGGGACCGTGGGTCCCTGACTGCCCGTCCGTCATTGGCGCAGCAGGACGCTGCTGGGCATCCTCGGGCGTCAGCGGCAGCGCCTGCTGCCCCTATATATATTATTATTATTATTATTTTTAGATTTGGGGTTTTCTTGAGGATTTTCATAGGCAGGGCCCGCATTAGGAGAATTCACTCTAGCCATTGGTTTCTATGGCTCAATACAAACCCATCGAGCTCAATATTCGATGGGTTTTGGTGTACGGAAACATTAGGGTGTATTTCAACGGTAAAAGTACTATTCTCTTTGCTATGGCCCTCCAAAAAGTCGGATTGACTTCATTTTTTTGGCTCAACGCCTAAAATGATCTGGGGAATGGGATGGACGGCCTGGATTAGATTCACGCATCAAGGTGGGGCCTACATGAGCAGCCCACTCAAAGGTTTGAAATCAAGCTGACATTAAATTTTTTTTTTCCTGCTACTGTCAGTACACACCACTGTCAACTTCATACTTCATGTGTAGCCGCGTCCAGCGTCCCTAGACGCTGGACGGTCCCTATACAACACATTTTAATATGGGCCCCACCTATGAGATGGAAAAATGCATGCTTTATGGTGGGGTCCATTTGGGTGGGACACACAGCCACATCATCATATAAAAATGAAGAAGAGAGGGAGAGAGAGAAGCACCCACCTCTAGATCTTCTCCTTCTTCAATCCCTAGGGTTCTCAAGCCTTCTAGGATCCTCTTCAACGGTGGAGATGGGCTTCTAATGGCTGGATTGGAGGGGATCTAAGGTGAAAGAGGGTTGGCCATGGAGATGGGTTGGGACATCCATGGCTTCTTAGTTGCTAGGGGAGATGAGAAAATGAGGAAGGAAAGAGGGAGGGAGAGAGAGATAAGAGAGAGGAGTTATGGCTTGTCATAATGATGGTCATCATAAATGTCGAGGTGTTGACTTAAAAGGAGGAGTCATTGTTACTTGTGCAAGGACATGACACCTAGGGAATGGTGTCATAGGGGTAGGTAGGTCCCACAATGTGCGGTCCACAACCATTATAATGCGTGGGCCACAACTTCTGATCTAAGCGTCGCTTTGACGCACGAGACGCGGCATTGGAATCACGACGACAATGCGGTCATGACGGTACAAGTTTCGAGTCGAGCCTGCTCAGAAATATTGGACACAACTCAAGATCGCGCGCAAATGCCAATAATAGATCGCGGGTCGCCGAAATTCGACTGGAAGGACTGCAGAAGCCTATGAAGCGATACAGTATAAGATTCGGGTCTTACACCTTGTCGGCTAGCTCGCCGTGGGCCCAAAAAGTACCGCCTTACGCGGTGTCCACTTTTAACTAACATCGCAGTGAGCCCGACATGTATTAACAGTGGGTGACATTATCAGCATTATTTTTTATTTTATGGCCCACACTAGCTCTGCATCAGGATGATATTTGCGCCCTAGTCCTAAAATGACATGGCAAGAAGGATGAGCGACATGGATTATACACATACATCAGTGTAGGCCCCACGAGTTGGGCCTTACCCACCCCAAAAATAGGGTTTCGTACATGTCATTAAATACGATGCAACTTTTTATTCACTGGAAAATTGTATAACCACTAAACCAAGGACAAAGGGCATTTTGGTCCAAGTAATTTTCATAAGCTTGTCAAAGGACACCCTCGGAATATTCGAAAGGTTTAATCCCTTAAGGGGGGCGTTTGGTGCGGGGTATTAGATGGGATTAGCTGGGATGGAATTGCATTTGGTCCTGTGGCAATTCCACTCAGGGCCTGTTTGTTTTTTCAAAGCAATGGGAAATACATGGGAAATGGTAATTATTACGATTTCACCGTGTTTGAGAATTCATAGAAATTCGTGCCTTTGAAATCGGTTCAAAAGAGATAATTTTAATTTTTGAACTGCAAGATAATGCACATGATATATCCATTCCGTCCATCTATTTTATTACAATATTTTAGAGCATTAGACAAAAATGAAGCAGATCCAACACTCAAGTGGCCCACGCCAAAAGAAACAATGGCCCCACAGTTTTTAACGGTAAGTATTCGATTCCCTTTTTTGTATGACGTGGTCCACTTGAGTATTGGATATGTCTCAATTTTTTACTCATGCTATAAATTCAATTGGAATAATGGATGAACAGTGCGGATAAGCAAAATGCATCACAATGGGACCCACGGATGTTTTGTAATATTATTGGTTTTCGTGTCAAAAAGTAAGCAGTCAAATCAAGTATACTGTAAATGTATGGGGAAATAATTATTACCTTTTTACACGGCATTTACCATTTCACCGGAAAATCAAACACGCACTCAATGTTTGGGAAGAATGGAAAAGCTTAGAATTAGATTAAATGGAATTACATAGGCCTCGTGCCAATTCCACTTAATGTTAGCAAGTTGTGTAGGTCTCACCATAATGTGTGGGCTATATCCATACCGTCCATCCATTTTTCGAGATCATTTTAGAGCATGGCCAAAAAATCAGGTAGATCTAAAGCTCAAGTGGACCCCACCATAGAAAGCAGCGGGGATTGAATACCTACCATTTGAAAACTTCTTTGAGGCTACATAAGTTTTCGATCTACTTCGTTTTTAGGCCCATGTTATAAAATAAGGTTACAAAACTGATAAACGGTTTGGATATAAGCGTATATGTTTTATTCCCAATAGTTTCAAAAGATAGTGGGTATATCCATTCAATGTACTACCATATTACAGTCACATAGTCGAATTAAGCTTATCACGTAGTACCATTCCTTCCCTTTGTAATAATTACGTTTCTCCCATCCCACCCGATCCTTCCCGATACCACGCGCCAAAACACCCCGTAAGGGAATTTGACCACACATCGACGCTAGTACGGTCAATTTCCTGCAAACCCAAATTCCCATTCCACCCTCCAACAAAAACCCAATTCCCCGGCATCAGCCCTGCACCGAAACCCTTCAAAACCCACCTCACAATTTCACGAGCTTTCCCAAAATGCCCCTCCTAAAACCCTCTCCTGACGCTTCCATTCGCAAATCAGAATCCCCATAAAACACCCAAAACCCTACACCAAAACCCATGTCACAATTTCGCAAGCCTTTTCCAAATTGTCCCTACCCTGTCGCTAGCGCAAAACAAAAGAAAAAGACGCCATTGAAGAAGCACCGATGACATCCTCTCCTCCTTTGCTCCCATGGAATCCGCCTTCGATCCCGCCGACAAGAAGCTCGGCCTTGCCTGCCTCAAGGTGGGCCAGCACCTCGACTCCGAAGGTATGGACCCTATGCAAGCCCTCTAGGATAGTTGTTGGAAATGTTTTAAGAATCCAATTTTATTTGATTAAATTCTGGCAATTTTTCTCACATGCTTTTCATAATATATGTGCGGAAATGTACTGTAAAAACTTTAAAATAACATACAATTTTTATAAAGCAGGCGCGCTCGAGTGGTATTGGTACCACTGTAAGCTACAGTTGTACGAGGAAGATGTAGGGCCGACATGATGTGTTCACCTCTCCATCAGCTGTGTCGCCCCAAAATACACCTAGGGCCCAAAAAACATGCTGATCCAAACCTCAGGTGGGCCACAACGCAGGGAACAAGTTGGGAGGGGACTCCCACCCTTGATTTGTGCGTGGGGCCCACCTTGTTGTGCATATTGAATCCAGGCTGTTTAGACCCTTCATCTGGCCTGGATGAAGGTTTGTGCCAAAAATCAGGTGGTTCTGCGATACAGGTGGGCTCTGTTGAAAATCAATGTGGGTGAGGGTCTCCAACATTTCATATGCTGTGGTATACCTGAGTTTTGTGCACTGGGGGGTTATTGAGGTGATGGATCTGATGGACGGGTTGGATGTGATATATTACATCACATGGGGTACCACATCTACCTGGTACCACTGTAGCTCAACTCTTTTTTAAAATATTAGTAGTGCCACCAAGATTTAATCACAGCTCCCCCGTTTATTAGAACGAAATGTGAATTGAATGGGTCAAATATTTCACTGCAAAACTACATTTGAACATCGTATTACAATGGAATACTGTTGTTTAGTATCCTTGCCCATCAGTATTCTTATCTAGGTATCCTAGTTGTCCGGACAATTGATCTAATGGGCCCAAAATCTGTGTGGGTTATCATAAAAAGCCTTTCTAGATTGGAAGATCCCAGCCATCTTTTTTTTCCTTCTTACCAGATGATTGTTGCATTTTTTTTTTTATTAACCATCTATTTGCAGGCCACTGGAAGTGCTACAATTCTTGAATATGGAAGATGTTTGGAGCATTTGTCATACATTGTGGCGTCTGTCGGATCAACAATCTGGATTGCTGACTCAATGGTCCCACAGATTTGTACCCCAGGCTTCTCGCAAATTTATTTGCTTCAACTATAGGGTACATGGGTGTTGCAGGCCAGTGGTATTTTTTATTCGCTGGCGTGTTTGATGGTTGATACCAGGCACTTTGGAATTGTACACCTTACATATAATAACTCAAATTTAACCATCCAAAATTTGAGGCTGAATTTAGATGGATCATTAACCAAAAATGACACTGATTTGACTACCAAACTAGCTGATTGGTGGACATTTAGTGGACAGTTAAAATAAAAAATAGCCAGGGTCTACAAATCAGAGGTTAGGATTGTTTGAACAATTTGATTTTCGGAGTCATGAACTATCTATGGTGGTCCCACAATTTGGAAGGTTTAATTTGAGTTGATGTATGGCATGTACAACTTTTGAGTGCTCGAGTATCAGCCATCACGCTTGGCCCAAGTATCAATGAACTCCCCTGTTTTGTTTCTGGATAGTTTTTTTGTGCATGGAATTTCCTGATTTTCTCAATGAAATTTGACGCTGATTTTCTTTGTAGCTAGTGGAGCTGACATTTATTGGATGGTCGAAACAAAAATGAGTAATCCATCTGAATTCAATGAACAAATGTCCCTTAATCATATTCATGAGTTAGGATTGTTTGATCAATATTGTTTGGAATGATAAACTATCTAAACTGGGTTCCTTAATTTCAACACTTCAATTTGAGCTCATATCTGCCACATGCACATTTTCTGAGTGCCTGCATATCAATCTCTGCACTGCCATTGTATCAAATAACTCACTACCATAAGTGCACCATAGGCTTTTTCCTATTTTATTTTGCTGTTATATTGCTCCATGTGGGTAGGTAGCCAGTTATTTCTACCTTCCAAAATTTTCTTGGTCATGAAACTATCATTCGTACATCAGCTGCTAACATCATGCAAAACTAATAGTATGAAGTCCTTTGTGATTTATATTAGAAGCTTTGCTTACACACACACACACACACACACACACACACACACACACACGTGGTCACCTAGCATGGGCGAGGGACATCATGGTCCTATACAATGTTGTCAGGTGCGATCGCATATTCATATGTGAATATGCGATCGCATATGCGCATATTTTTGGGGAGATCGCATATGCGGCAGTGGCATATGCGATCCCTGCACATATGCGATCGCATATGCCACATGTGCCAGCATATGCGATGTATGCGATCGCATAATGGCCAACGGTCATATTTCTGACCGTTTTTTGACCCTTTTTTTTTTTTTAATCCGGATTTTTTCTCCATAAATATGTATTCTAAGCATTCCTACATGCAAAAAAAAGCTCAAACTCTCTCTCTATTATCTATTTCTCTTATTACATCCTCTCTTGCATATTTCTAATTCTAACTTCTAAGCACTCTACAATCTACATTCTACATCCACTCCTCTCCATCCATATTCCATTTCCATATTTCTTTTCTTTTCTTTCAACTTTCAAGAATCAAGAATCAAAGAAGGGTACAAGAATCAATAATCAAGAATCCAAGATACATGATACATCCATATTCAAGAATCAAGATTCAAGAGTCAAGACTCCTCTCCAATCTCCATCTACTGAATTGATTGAACTCTCTTTTTTGTTTCTACTTTCTAGTTCAATCAAGGGAACATACATAACATCACTCTCTCTTTCTATCTCATTTTCATTTAGAATTTTATATTTCATAATATCCAAGTTCTAAGTTTTCTAAGTTCTAACTTCTAAGTTTCTAATTCTAACAACTTCTATCATTTTTTTTTTTTTTTAAAAGTTTTTTTGTTAATTGATTTGTTACTTTGTTAGTTGTTAGTTACAAGTTACAAGTTACAACTTACAAGTTTGAAGTTACAACTTACAAGTGACAAGTTACAACTTACATCTTACAACTTACAAGTTACAAGTACAAGTTACAAACTTACAATAAGAATTCAAGATCAATACTCAAGTCAAGGGGCAAAGGTGAAGAGAAGACAACTTAGACAAGAATTTGGATTTTGGAAGTTGGAACCTCTTTTATATTTGTAATTTTAATTTTGTTTGTGTGTAAATCTCTCTCTCTCTCTCTCTCTCTCTCTCTCTCTCCCCTTCTCTTTCTACAAGTGTAACTCAACTCTCTCTCTTTTTCTCATTTTCTTTTCCCTCTTCTTCTCCCTTTCTACAAGTGTAAGTGTGTAACTCAACTCTCTCTCTCTCCCTCTTCTTCTCCCTTTCTACAAGTGTAAGTGTGTAAGTGTAACTCTCTCTTTCTCTCTCTCTCTCTCAAGTCCCAAGTCCCATCTCTTTAGGCTCTTTAGTCTTTACTCTTACTTACTCTCTTTGATCTTACTTCTTAGTTCTTAGTCTCTTTCTTTACTTTAGTTTTCTTTTTATTTGTAGTTTACTTTCTAGTTTTTAGTTAGTAGCTAACTAGTTACTTTTTAGTACTAGGATACTAACAAGTGGCAATCAATAATACACACACCACCATCCACTATCATAATGTCTTCTTCTCAATCTTCCTTTTTGAAGGCCAAGTCGAATGACTCGGGTTGGAAGTATAGGCACTACCGTAGTGCTACCGAAAAGACTCACATAGTATGTGAGTTATGTGGGTATGTGAGTTCCGGTGGCATTGCAAGACACAAGCAACACCTTGCACATTTACTAGGGTCAAATGCAAAAGCATGCGACAAAATTACTCCAGAAATTCAAAGGGAGATCGTGGAGTATATGGAAAAATAATCAAGAAAGAAATGTGATAGTGCCCTACGTCTGGAGGAATATCTGGAACAAGATGCATATGAAGATATAAATGTAGTTAATGTAGATGAAGCTAGTCCCACTCTCCCTACTTCGACCGGCCGGTCTAGACCACAAGTACAACCATCGAAAAGAGCCCGAGGGCATGGGCCCATGGATAGATGGTGTAGACCACACCTCGAAGATGTGATCGACCAAAGGGGTAGAGGGAAAGGGCCGGCTCAAACAACTTTAGAGAATCTGTATAAATGAAAAGATAGGAAAACCACAATTCAATATATTGTTAAGTGGTTTTACCAAACTAGCATTGCTTTCAACGCCGTTAAATCGAAAAGCTTCAAAGTAATGGTTGAGGCTATAGGTCAATTTGGATCTAGGCTTAAACCTCCTTTATATCATGAAATGAGGGAGACATGCCTAAAAACTGAAGTTGAATATACACAATCCCTGAATATAGGGAATCATGGAAAATATATGGTTGTTCACTAATGGCCGATGGATGGACCGATGGATCCAGTCAGTCTCTCATTAACTTTTTGGTAAATTGTCCAGCTGGGACAATGTTCTTGAAGTTAGTGGATGCGTCGGGCCATTCACACATAGGAGAATATTTGTTTAACTTACTAGATAGTGTAGTTGAAGAAATAGGTGAGGACTACGTTGTACAAGTAATTATAGATAATGCAGGCTCGTATGTAATGGCCGGTCGTCTTCTTATGGAGAAGAGGCGACGTTTATTTTGGACCCCCTGTGCGGTCCATTGTATTGATCTTATGTTAGAAGATATAGGTAGATTATTTATAAATGTGATCGCAAGTCTTTATGTACAAACACGCCCTTTTTTTCAGTCAAATGAGAAAACACATTGGGGGTGACTTGCTACGTCTAGCAGTCACCCGTTTCGCTACAGCCTTTTTAATACTACAAATGCTACATGCAAAGAAATCAGAACTTAGAAGCTTTATAGTGTTGGCCGATTTTACAAGTAGGCCTAGGTCAAAGAAGGCTGAAGGGAAACGGGTTCAACAAACAATTCTTTCTCAAAGTTTTTGGACTTAAGTGGTAAAGGGGCTAAAATCATTCGAGCCCTTAGTCACTGTGTTGCGATTGGTGAACGGGGATGAGAAGCTCGCAATGGGCTACATATATGATGCGATTGAGAGAGCGAAAAATAAGATCATGGACCATTTTAATTATAGAGACCGTGATTACAAGCCAATTTTAGATATTATAGATAGAAGATGGGGCAGCCAAATGTCATCCCCATTGTATTCGGCTGCTTACATCCTTAACTTAGCCTGTTTATTCACTTCTGCTGATCCAGCAGAAGCACTAACTATGCATATGGTTAGATTTATTGATGTCTTGGAAAGAATGATTCTAGATAGAGGAGAACATGACAAGATCTCAACTTTGCTGGACTTCTACACAAAAAGTGAAGGGATATTCTCAAGGGATATCGTAATAAGATATCGGACAATGAAATTACCCAGTAAGTACTTCTATGAATGAATGTTAGTGTACTGTTAACTGTGTATTGAACTCTTATAAAAAGTTTTTCTACAAAGTGTCTCTAAGAGACTAAGACTCTAACCTATACTTAAACTATTTTTTTCAGCTGACTGGTGGGCTGCCTATGGAGTGGACCCGAACAGGAAGGATTTAGTTCTAAAGAAGCTGGCTATGAAGATTCTTGGACTCACGTGTTCTGCCAGTGGTTGCGAGCGCAATTGGAGCACGTTCGAGGCGGTAAGTTTAGACTGTTTAGTAATTGTTTTTTTGTAAACTATAATTTTTTAGTGGCCTAAGCTAAATTAATTACCTAAATAGCTAATGCTAAATTCGCTTTCTTTCTTGCAGATTCATACCAAGAAAAGGAATCGCCTTGAATAAAAAAAGCTCAACGACTTGGTTTTCATTCAACACAATCAAAAATTGCGAGAACGATTCTAAAGTATGAAAGAAAAGCCCGGTTTCTTTGACCCTATCTGCTTAGATGAGTTGGATGCAGATAATGAGTGGCTCGTAGAGACGGAGGACCCGATATTTGTTGGAGAGGAGCTGACATGGGCACAAGTTGAAGATGTTGCATAAGGATCGACGCCTGGTGAAGGTAGTACCACTCGAAGGCGAAGGACGGGGGGAGCCGGGGGGCGAGTAGTAGCTGTCAACCCGTCGATGAGATTGAGGAGATTGAAGAAGGAGAAGGTGATAATGATGATCAAGCTGAAGATCATCCACCATTGGATGTTGATGAAGTATTAGTACGTACAGATGATGAAGAAACGGAAGAAGAAGAAGTGTATGTGGAAGAAGGAGATGACTCGAATGATGATGATGATGATGGTGGTGGACCTGTTGGTGATATGCCACAATGGCTACTAGATCAATGTATATGATTAATGATTATTGATTAGATAAATAATAAATACATAACTTCTTAATTTTGTTTAATATTTAGTTATTTACTAAGTCTAAGTGTGTTGATGTTGATGTTGATGTTGTTGATTGTTGATAAATGATAACTTGATATATTATATATCATGTAGTGTTGAATGTTGAATATGGATATTTCATATTTCATATTTGTTAAATGTAAAATGTTAATTGTTAAGAAGTTAACTATATTGTAATTTGTAAATGTATCATTATCATATGTATGTAATTGGTTTTTTTTTTAATACTTAAATTAAATGTATTTCATGTCCCAATGACATATAATAATTTATTTTGATTTTTATGATTTTTTTTTTTAAATTTTTTGAAAAAATAAATAAATATGCGACCGCATATGCGATTGTGCGATCGCATATGCGCACACGCATATGCAATCGCACACGATCGCATATGCTATTTGACAACATTGGTCCTATATTTGGTGGGCCTTGTCATGTAGACGAGCTGCCCCAAAATTAGTCATTAGACTCATCAGTTGGGCCACACATGGATGATGACAATGGATGGTTCAGAAGACATTGTCAAGTCCCCACATTCAGCATACATGTGTGGCCCCCCACATCACGAGCAGTGTTCGAAATATCGATACTATTAGCCGATATATCGGCCGATATTATCGTTATCGCACCCCTGCGAGACGAAACCCTCCCGATAACCCCTGGAAGATACCAAAAAACCCAAAATCCAGATATCGGCCGATATATCGTCGATATCGCACGATATATCGTCGATATCGCCACAACCGACCATTAAAAGCTGCGTATATGTGAAGAATCATAAAAAAAAAAATCAGAAAAAAAGAAGAGAAATCGGAGAGTACCCGTAGGCCGCAGCGAAGATCGGTGATTGGAGGTGGGAATTTTTCGGAGATTCTGGCGAAAAATCAGGCCCAATTGAGGAAACCTCGCCGCGAACGTCGCTCCGGAACGCATGCTTTCGTGCGTGAAGGAGAGGGAATGCGAAGGAGAGGGGTGCGGATGGGCGAAAATGGAGCGCGCGGATAGGTTAAAATGAAATGGTGACGCGTATTGAGTTATTCGGTATACTCTCATTGTACTAAGTAAACTCTGTTGGGCCCACTGTGAATTCATGTGGTTTATCCACACCGTCCATACGTTTTTCCAGATCATTTTATGGGTTGAGCCCAAAACTGAAGTATATCAAAAGCTCAAGTAGACCATACCAAAGGAAACAGTGGAAATATTGATTTCCACCGTTGAAACATTTCTAAGGCCCCCGGTGATGTTTATTTGTCATCCAAACTGTTTATAAGATCACGCAGGCATGGATGAATGGAAAACACAAATATCATCTTGATCTAAAACTTCTGTGGACCCGAGAAGTTTTCAACGGTAGACTTCAATTCACACTATTTCAGGTGGTGTGGTCCACTTAAAATTTGGATATGATTAAATTTTGGTTTAAAGCCATAAAATTATATGATAAAGCTGATGTACATAGTTGATACAGTGCATGAATGATAGTGGGACCCACATAACTTGGTGACGCAATGTGCCTCGTCAATGACGGGCGTGGGATTGCGTACTGAGCGTAGCACGCTCTTATCTTATTGAGTAAACTCTGTTGGGCCCACCGTGATTGTATTTGGTTTATCCACACCGTCCATCCGTTTTTACTGATCATTTTAGGTGTTGAGCCCAAAATTAAACCATATCCACAACTCAAGTGGCCCACATTACAGGAAACAGTGTTGAATGAGCATTGACCATTAAAAACGTTTTGGGAGCCATAAAAGCCTTGGATCAACCTGATATTTAACCTGATATTTATTTCTTGCCTTCATCTGGGTCTCTAGGACCCAATCAACAGATGATGTCAAATAAACAGTACAGTGGGCCTTAAGAGGATTTTAATGGTGGATATCCAATCATTATTGTTTTCCTGTGGTGTGGTCCACCTATGATTTACATCCCTATAATTTTTTGTATCAATCCTAAAATGATCCGTAAAAATGGATGAACGGAATGGATGAAACAAATACATTATGGTGGGGCCAACAGAGCACCAACCAACATTTAATGCTTTGTGCATTTTAATGCAACCATGCTTATTATTTGGTGTGGTCCACTTGAGCGTTGGATCTGCCTCATTTTTGTGCTCATGCCTTAAGATAATTTGAGAAAAGGGATTGACGGCTTGGATGTACAGATACATTACGGTGGGCCCGCCAACAGAACTGCCAGTTCGGAGCTAGGGACGGGCGGGGCTAGTACGCAATCCGCATCTGGACGCGGAAGATAGGTTGCGTGGCCAGACTGGCTACTGAAGTGACGCACTAAGTTCTGTGGGGCACACCATGATTAATGTGTTATATCTACACCGTCTATACATTTGCCTATATCATTTTAAGGCATGAGACAAAGAATGAGTCAGATCCAAATCTGGAGTGGACCCCACCACAGACAACAGTGGGGAGAGGGACGCCCATTGTTGAAACCTTCCTAAGGTCCACTATGATGTTTATCTGAGATCCAACCTGTTTATAAGTTAAGACAGACATGAAAGAAGGGAAAAAACAAATTTCAGCTTGATTGAAAACTTTTGTGGCCCTTAGAAATTTTTAATGGTGGGCGTCCCTTCTCCACTGTTTTTTGTGGTGGGGTCCACTCGAGCTTTGGATCCGACTCATTCTTTTTCTCATGGCCTAAAATGATATCTCCAAATGGATGGACGGTGTGGATACAACACACATCATGGTGGGCCCTATAGAACTTCGTGACGTCACTTCAAGGTCCACCATGTCATTTATTTTCCATCTGATATGCTGCAAATGTAAAATCCACCGTTCATCCGGTGATCCGTACATACAAAAGCTGCCTGATTAAAAAGCTATGGTATGCCACACCAATGGGAGGAATGTAAAACTGCTTCCAAATTGAGATGGAGATGATGATTACGAGCCACCACACAACTTTATGTGGGTCTAGACCACAACTAGTCCCCATTATTAATATGTATATTTCTCAAAATTTACTTCTTTAGTTCTTCTTTTGCTTTTCAATGAATTCGTTGTGTTTTCATACGTGACTATGATAAATTTATAAATATTATGCATCCAATTTAAATATAATTGCATTAGTTCAGTTAAACATCGCATAGCTTAGGACCCTATACAAAGGAAACTTATTATGTGCATATTTTTTTGAGATGTTATAATTTAAAAGTGTGTATTAAGGGCTTTTTTAACAATCCCCAGAGTTTCATTAAAAATTTCAACCATTTCCTCAATGTTTCCCCATGTTTCCCAAAAAGTGCGATAAATTATGCGATACAAACGATATATCCCTTGCGATAACCAATACGTATCTGTATCCCAAGGGTGTGATACATAGTGCGATACCGATATTTCGAACACTGATCACGAGTGGACGAGCTTGAGTTTTTTCTTAGATAGGTCATCCATCTACATGGTGGGGTCTGCCTGATGCACACCACACTTCCTTTCCAACGGATTCATGGGGTTAATATCCATTTCCTTGCCGTGCAAATGTGCCCTTGCAATGGAGTTCTAGCAGTGAGAGATCGACGCTTGGGAAAGCTATGGGCGGAATGCGAAAGATGAGTTCATGGATGCTCATTGACTTCTTGAACAATTGAAGAAAAAGGCTTGGGGTTCATTGAGCGAGGTTCCTAGAAAGGCTTTGCGATTGCCCTACGCCAGTGAAGCGTTTTCCACCAAAGCCACACATCCCCATTTTGAGGTCAGTTATAAGTGATCAATAACCTCTTTTATGAATGAAAAGTATCTTTGATCTAACAGTTACCCATGCCAGAAATTTCTCGACATGTGTATGCTTCTGTTCAGTGTAAATTATTAGCTATATGCATCTTAGCTGAATACCCCCCCGTTGTATGTGAGCCTGTTCTTTCCCACTCTAATCTCCTAGAAGTATTGACCTAGTTCTACAACTCTCTTGAGGGGAGGTCTAAATGCTGTTGTAGTTGTTGTTTTGAAAGATGAATAATTTGTTGAAGGGAGCAAAGGCTCCAAAAGAAACAAAAACAAACAGCAACAAAACAAACCATGGAAAAGATTTACAATCCCAATCCCTTAAAAGGAGAAAACACCTTTCTGACTGTGACACCTTGAGTATTACTACTGTCCTTGAAACATCTATTGTACCTTTTAGTCCAAATACCCATAGCACGGCCAACAAGGCCAGATGACATTTCTTCCCGTGGTTGGCGGCTAGCCCCCCAGCATGCCAAGATAGGAAGAGGTTCTCCATAGTGTGAGGTGAGATCCAAGGAAGCCTGAAGGCAACAAAGACGGAATCCTAGGTTCCTAGTGCATATGGACAGTTGAGAAACAGGCGCAACATAGATTCTTCCTCCCTTTTGCACATAAGACACGTTAGGCACCACACGGACCCTCTCTTTCAAAGATTATTAACTGTTAATATCCAGTTTCTCTATACCTTGAGTTTGTTTTTGACCCCTGCGAGCTTCTGACTGGTCTAAATGTTGCCGAGCCTTGGAACTCTAGAGACTGCCACCAATCCGCGACCAACTTGGTGAAACCATCGACCTTTAGCCCTGCCTGGTCAAATCTGAAAGGTTTTGAGCCCCGATTATCGTCCTTGACTTCGAGTGGGATCGGACAGTGATCGTCCTTGATGCCTATGAGTTTTGGTTGTAGCCTTCTTGCTTATCAGCACAACTTGCATGAGGCCATCTCTCACCATGTGCATGTGTGCGTGTGTACGCATGCACGTGTAGCAGAAAAGGATCCAAGGGTTTTTCATTGGTTGTCTTCGGAGGGCAGGAACATAGCTGCTGGGCTCTCTCTTTTGGCTTTTATGGTTCTGTCTCAGCTGATATATATTGGTTGGGTCTCTTCTTGCTGCAGATCTGTCTCTGGAATCCTTTTCATATGCTCTTTTGCTATTTAGTTCATTGTTGTTCCTTCTTCTCATTTTGCTGTCTTGAGGAGTTTCTGGGGATTGAATAGGCTGCTGGATTGTATCAGTGGATCGGTGGTGGGTTTTTGTTCGGGAGAAGTTCTGAAGGGGTTCAACCGCATGATGTACCCAATTTGCAAAGGGGATTTTTCTTGGGATTTGCTGTAGATCCCCTACTGATTGGATGGTGATTATGGCCTAGAGATCAGGAGTTCAATAGTGTGTTTTATTTTGTTTGAAGCAAAAGGCACGGGTTTTTGTGGTCTAAGGCGGCAATTTTTTTCTTTGTAAAGGATGGGCCCTATTTCTGTTTCTGTATCCTCAGGAAGAATTTATTGGCCTGCCGAGTGCAGTGGTCTAGCACGCATGTTGGTGCTCCTTAGTTTGTAGGCACAGGGACTAACGCAAATAGGGGTGGGTGTTGCTGAATGGTCTGCCGGATGGTCTTCCCAAATGGGGCCGTGGTGGTGCCTCCTACTCAAGGAGTTGTGGATGGTGCTGCCCATCTGGGTCATTGGCCTTCTTTACGAAGGGGACTTGGTTTTCTTTGGATCTGCATTGCTCGAGGTCTATTTTGTGGCTCAGAGGAATCCTGGGTTGTCTTTGGTTTTGGCATAAGAAGTCTGCAGAGATGATGTTCTCTCCTTGGTTTTTGCTAGAGCTCTCGATGCTCGTGCCGTGTTGGAGGCGTGTATTTTTTTAACCAGCTTTGAAAGGTGACATTGGCTACCGGATTAGTGTAATGCTTTTGTGGGTTGTGGCTGGTCGTCGGTGGGCTTCGAGAAGTGGCTGAGGTCTATTGTGGGTGGCACTAGAGCTTTTTGTCGCCGCATGCATCCAAAGTTCCCAACGGTTTTAGGGATGAGGCTGTTGTGGTTCAGGTTTAGATTTGTGGTTTTCTAGGCCTGGCCTGGCTTTCTCTTGTTTTGCTTTATAGAGTTGTGGATGAATATGTTAGGTGGGGGCCGTTGATTTTTGTGACTCCCACCCGAAAAACCATATCCCAGATTTTCCATCTAACAAAGTTACAGGTGGTGAGCTCCCACCTTTATATATAGACACGCGCACACACACACACACACACTGCAAAAGAATTATGATTTGAATTTGATAAGAGGATAAGTGTATATGTTGGCAGAGGCCCTATAAAATATATACCCCTTATTTCCTTATTGTTGCTCTTTATATGCAATCTCGATCAATCCTGCCAAAGTAGGCCCTATAAATATATTCCCCTTATTGAGTTGAGCAAGAGATGTTGGCCACGTGTTTTTTTTTTTTGGGTGTGTGTGTGGGGAGAGGTGGGCGGGTTGTAGTGGGCTGCCTCCTGCCCCTCTTATTTCGAAATAGAGAGTGGGTGTTGGCATGCAGCAATAGCAGAGAGGAGTGGAGAGAAAAGAATGGTGTGTGCATGATAGAGAAGAGGAAAAGAAGAGAAAAAGGTGGGGCTGGTTTGCTAACTTGATAGAAAAGGTGTTCACAGACTGCTATCACTGCAGTCAAATCTGGTAAGTGAATAACCTCATCTTCCCGTTGTGTGGTTGACTTGATTGGGGAGTTGGAACTCTGTGTTTCAATTCCCTGATTCAGTTGTGTAACTATCTCTCGATCCATAACAATAATACCTGAAAACATAACATGCCACGTTATTCTTGTTGATGCGAAAATCTGGTTCGTCTTCTTGGACCTTCGTATACCTGCACGGAAAGAGGACAAAGGAGACCCTGGCTTGAGCAGGGGACCCTCCGATGCCAAAGTCAGGCCTGGATTCTGGGTCTAAATGTATTGAGGGGTTTTGAGAAAGAATTTCTGCCTTACCTCACAAGACGATGGAGGTTCCTCTTTTATAGCTGCTGGAGCATTTAATCGTACGAGGATTCTTCTCCTGATATCGTGTGCGGGATCCTCTCCTGGTATCACGGAGACAGGATCGTGCCCATCTCCAGCCTTCATCCGATCCCGTGAGCTTCGGGGTCGGGGATCTTATCCCGAGATATTCGGGATGAGGCTTTATCTTGCGCTGGCCGATCTGATAAGAAGATCGGCCCGATGCATGCCCGGATTGCTGATGTGTCGTCCGAACCGACTTAACTTCTGTCTCGGTTTAGTGAACCATGCCTTGGATCTGACATATCCTTTGGCGACCCGAGGCATTAAGTCCAAGTCTCCGAACTCTGTATCTTTTGTCCCCAACAGTAAGCCCCCTTACTCCGTGTGTTTCATATGACACTTAGGAGTAGCGAGTTTTGAGTCGGTTCATAACTTAGTCCGAGACAATAAGTAGTCATTTAATGCATTCTGTGTCGCCTTTGACGGGAGACGGTTCAGTTTCTGACATCGCATGCGCCGTCAGCCGTCAAATCGCTCACCCCGCCAATGAGGGTTGGACACGTAGCAAGGGCATTATTGTCGTCAGTCGACGTGCGCCACGTGTCGAGTGGGGGAGTCGATGCAGGCGTCGAATCATTTCCCCATTAATTGCTTTCGCCACATGGTGATCTTATAAAATGGTGGGGGTCCCGCATTTCGAACTTCTATTGCCATTCCCGCTTTGCATTTCCTTTGGGGCTTTTTCGGTCTTTCGTCTTCTTCCTTTCCTCTTTCTTAACTGTCAACGGCTCCTTTCGCCATTTCCGTTTGCCTTTCATTGTCTGTAATAATGGTACGGGGTACTCCGAATCGGCAGATAATGTTTTTCCATACAAACTCGGTGATCTTCTGCTCGGTTATTTTAGCTAATGGCTCTGCCTCGGCCCACTTCGTGAAATAATCCACTGCTACCACAGCAAACTTGGTCTGACCTTTTCCCATAGGGAGTGGACCTATGATGTCGACACCCCACTGTGCGAAGGGCCAGGGACCAGTCATCGGCGTCAGCGCCTCGGGGGCTTGCCTCGGAATTGCCGCGAACCGTTGACATTTGTCGCATTTTTGGACGAGCTTGCGAGCGTCGTGTTGGATAGTGGGCCAGTAATATCCCTGTCGTAGGACCTTGTGGACGAGAGATCGCCCTCCAGAGTGGTTTCCGCAGATTCCTTCATGGATTTCACGTAATACATAGTTTGCCTCACTGGGTTTGAGGCACCGCAGCAACGGAGCGTAGTAACCTTTCTTATAGAGGGTTCCGTTGAGTATGGTGTAACGGGAGGCTCGGATCTTAACTCGTCGAGCCTCGGCACGATCTTCAGGCAGCTTTCCCTTGTCAAGGTATTCGCGGATTGGATCGATCCAGGATGGTTCCGAGTCGATTGTATTGACGGCCTCGCTAATTGGTTCATTTATGCTCGGCTTATCGACGTATTCGACAGGGACGGACCTGGGTATATCATCTTCATCGGCGGAGGCGAGCTTTGCTAATAAATCGGCTTTGCCGTTTTCTGTACGAGGGATCCGAGTGACACGACAGAGTTGAAATCCATTGATAAGTTCTTTCGCTTTCTCCATGTATGCTCTTAATTGGTCTTTCCGTGTCTGGTATACACCGGTAACTTGATTAACAACCAACTGAGAATCGCTGAAAACGCTTAGGTGCGTGACTCCCATGCTAGCGGCGAGTCGGAGGCCGAGTAACAATGCTTCATATTCTGCTGTATTGTTCGACGCTTGGAATCCAAGTCGTAAGGCATACTGTATATAGGTATGATCGGGGTCTCCAGCACAACCCCGGCCTTCGAGTTGGAAGAACCGTCGACAAACAGTTTCCAGGGAATAGGGCAGGGTAGGGTCGGGGGAGCGGTTGTTGTTGGAACTGCAACATCCTTTGGCATATCGTTGACCGGGAGTTCGGTTGGTGGTGTGCCCTCGGCAATAAAATCAGCTACGGCTTGCCCTTTGATTGCTACCTTCGGTCTGTATTGAATGTCAAACTCACTCAGTTCGATAGCCCACTTCGTGAGTCGGCCGGAAGCTTCTGGTTTCTGCAATACCTGGCGAAGCGGAAGATCGGTCATCACGATGATGGTATGGGCATGGAAATACGGCCTGAGTCGGCGAGAGGAAGTTATTAAAGCCAAGGCCACTTTTTCCAAGCTTGGGTATCTCGTTTCTGCTGGCAATAACGCTTTGCTGACGTAATAAACCGGTAGTTGCTTTCCTTCGGATTCTCGTATCAAAGCCGAGCTAACCGCTGCCTCGGATACTGCTAGGTAAAGGAGCAGGGACTCCCCTGATTCGGGTTTTGATAAGAGAGGTGGAGAACCGAGATATGATTTTAATTGTTGGAAAGCCGCTTCACATTCTTCCGTCCAACCCATTGTTTGTCTTCCTTTCAACTGTTTGAAGAAAGGGAGTAATGCTTTTCTAACCTTTGGATTAAGTGCTGCGACTCGTCCGGTCAACCTTTGGATGTCCTTAATGGTTTTAGGGGATTCCATATCAATCAAAGCCTTTATCTTCTCAGGGTTTGCCTCTATTCCTCGCTGACTAACCAAGAAACCGAGGAACTTTCCAGAGCCCACCCCAAAAGCACATTTACTCGGATTCAGCTTCATCCGAAACTTCCGTAGGATGAGAAACATTTCTTCCAAATCATTCACATGATCTGCCGCGTGTATACTTTTGACGAGCATGTCGTCAATGTATACTTCCATGGTTCGGCCTATAAGCCGAGCAAAGATTTTGTTAACTAATCTTTGATAAGTTGCGCCGGCATTCTTCAGACCAAATGGCATCACTCGGTAACAATAAAGGCCTTTGTCGGTGACAAAGGTAGTTTTTGATTTATCTGTTTGATGCATTGCAATTTGATTATACCCTGAATATGCATCCATGAAGCTAAGGAGCTCATGTCCGGCTATCTACTAGCTGGTCTATCCTCGGAAGCGGAAAGCTATCCTTCGGGCAGGCTTTATTTAAGTCAGTATAGTCAATACAGACTCGCCACTTCCCGTTGGATTTCTTTACAAGCATGACATTCGCGACCCATTCTGGATAGTGTATTTCTTCTATGAAATTAGCCTGGAGGAGTTTGTTGACTTCTTCTTCAATGATGGCGTATCGTTCAGGGCCGAGCGGTCGTCGCTTCTGTCGGATCGGTCGATATGACGGATCGATGTTGAGTCGGTGAGTCATCACAGAGGGATCGATCCCGGGCATATCTTCATGACACCAGGCAAATACGTCGGCGTACCTACGGAGCAGGGCTATCAGCTTTTCTTTCAAGGGGGATTGACGAGCCAATTCGCACCGTCTTGGATCCATCTGTTTCGACCAAGGGGACTGAGATAAGATCTTCGACCGGCTGCCCTCGTTCATGACTCTCGCCCCGAGGGTCCAATGATTCGATCGTTGATATGTTGATCGGACTTTTGTTGGCGGTTCCCTTTACAGCTATCATGTAACAACGCCTCGCATCTTGCTGGTCTCCTTTGACAATTCCTACTCCCGACTCAGTCGGGAATTTCAGTGAAAGATGGTATGTGGATACCACGGCCTGGAGGAGACTCAATGAAGGTCGGCCGAGTATTGCGTTGTATACTGAGGGTTGATTGACGACCAAGAATTCGACCATTATCGTCGTCTGATGTAGGGCACTACCAGCGGTGAGTGGTAACGAGACAATCCCTTCGGGCAGTACTTGTCCTTCGGAAAAACCGATTAACGGGGTCCGAACTGGGCGTAGCATGGACCGTTCGATCCCCATTTTGTCGAACGCCTGAGTAAACACGTCTGCAGATGACCCCGTATCGACGAGTATCCGGAACACTTTTCGGTTAGCGATAGTCAGGGTGACAATCAACGCGTCATCGTGGGGGTGATAGATACCTCGGGCATCTTCCTCTGTGAACGAAATGCAATATCTTTCCCTTTTCTTCTCCTTTGGTGGCCGATCTATAATCATAAGCTCGGACTTGGGCTGATTAAGTTTTCTAGCATGATTCCTTCGAGCATTGTTTGAGTCGCCCCCACCTCGCGGACCGCCGATAATTGTCCGGATTTCTTCCATAGGCTGACTCTCGGTCGGACGTCCCTCAGCTATTCCAGCTTTAACCACATGTTCTTTGAGTCGGCCGTCCTTTATGAGTCGTTCGATCTCTTCCTTTAGGTGACGGCAATCACTTGTGTTATGCCCGTGATCACGGTGATAATGGCAGTATTTATCCTTGTCCCGCCGATTAGGATTACTCCTAAGCTTACTGGGCCAGTTGACAAAGCCTTCGCTTTTGATTTCCATCAATACCTGTTCCTGAGTCTTGTTCAGGGGGGTATATGTGGAAAATCTTCGATCTGGTCGTTTGCCTGACCTTCGCTCATCACGCGCTTGATCATCCTTGCGCTTCCTTCCTCCGGCCGAGTCGGCTTCCTTTTTGGCCGACTCTTTGACCAAAGTTTTGGTTTCACGCAGAATTCGCGTTTCTTCGGCGTTTGCATACTTATCCGACCGTGCCATAAATTCTGCCAGAGTATCGGGCGGAGTTTTGTCTAGAGAAGCCAGGAATGGCTTATCTCTAACTCCTTGCATGAGCGCATTGAGAGCCGTTTCTTCTGAATGTTTTCGAACCTGAAGGGATTCGAAATTGAAACGCTTGATATAATCTTTCAATAGCTCTCCCTGCTTTTGAACTATGTTGTTCGGATGTGCAAGGGGCTTCAATTTCTTTTTTCCACCTATGAAGTTGGTGAGGAAGGCGTCGCTCAGCTCAACGAATGAGCTGATGGACTTTGGTTTCAACTGTTTGAACCACAGCCGAGCTACATCGGTCAATGTAAGAGAAAAGGCCCGACACATTACTGCATCCGAGGCATCGTGGAGCTCCATATAGGTTCTGAAGCATTCGATATGCTCCGTCGGGTCGATCTTGCCGGTGAAAGGAGTGATTTGAGGTAATCGAAACCTCTCGGGCAACCGAGCCTTCATTACCGAGTCCACAAAGGGGGACGCCTTTGCTTCGGATATGGTCGAATACATATTCCGGCCATGCTTCATGTCCGCTATCTCTTTCGCCATTTCTTCCCGCACTTCTCTTTTGAAATTTTGAATATCGGCTTTTCAAGGTTCACTGCTCGCTGCCGTGCCTTCCATGGAAGGGCGGTTGCGCCTTCTTCACTCTATCTCGTGTCGAAGATCGGTCGGGGGCAGGGAAGCGTTGGCCGACTGCGCTGGTTCCAAGGTTCACTGCTCTCTGCCGTGCCTTCCATGGAAGGGCGGTTGCGCCTTCTTCGCTCTATCTAGTGTCGAAGATCGGTCGGGGGCAGGGAAGCGTTGGCCGACTGCGCTGGAGATGGTTCTGATTCGCCTTAGGGTTGGCTCGGCCGGAAAGACTGCGGCGCGGAAGGTTGAGGATCAACCGCTGCAGTCGGTACGTGCGCTGTCTCCCCTTGAGGATGCGGGAGTGGCTGCATTTGTTGCTGATACATTCGTTCCAGCATCTGCTTCATCATATTCATATCAGACCGGATCTCTTGAACCTCCTGGTCCAACCGCCCATCGTTGCGAACCCGCTGATTGTTGCTTGTTCTGGCCGCTCCTCGTTGGCAGTTGTTAGGTGGGTTCTGGGCTGCGGGGACCGCGACTGGACCCGCTGGCCCTGTAATCGCAATCTCATTCAAATCTTCTTCTGGGACCGTCCTTCTAGTCATCACCATGGAATTCAATATAGAAATATGAGATGTCTTTTTTGTACGGTTCCCACAGACGGCGCCAAACTGTTGATGCGAAAATCTGATTCGTCTTCTTGGACCTTCGTATACCTGCACGGAAAGAGGACAAAGGAGACCCTGGCTTGAGTAGGGGACCCTCCGATGCCAAAGTCAGGCCTGGATTCTGGGTCTAAATGTATTGAGGGGTTTTGAGAAAGAATTTCTGCCTTACCTCACAAGACGATGGAGGTTCCTCTTTTATAGCTGCTGGAGCATTTAATCGTACGAGGATTCTTCTCCTGATATCGTGTGCGGGATCCTCTCCTGGTATCACGAAGACAGGATCGTGCCCATCTCCAGCCTTCATCCGATCCCGTGAGCTTCGGGGTCGGGGATCTTATCCCGAGATATTCGGGATGAGGCTTTATCTTGCGCTGGCCGATCTGATAAGAAGATCGGCCCGATGCATGCCCGGATTGCTGATGTGTCGTCCGAACCGACTTAACTTCTGTCTCGGTTTAGTGAACCATGCCTCGGATCTGACACATCCTTTGGCGACCCGAGGCATTAAGTCCGAGTCTCCGAACTCTGTATCTTTTGTCCCCAACAATTCTCATGCGCTCAACAGTTGGCATATGTGGCAGCATGTAGAGCAAAAGGGATATTCACAGGGAATTAGCAAACATCATATTGGAAAAGGCCATGTAACTATTCTACAGTACATCTGAAGAATACCCACATCTAAAATTTAACACAACAAACATAATAAAAGGCACAGGACCTTTTTAAGCATTTAAAGCCAAGAAATGGAAAGGACCGAGGGATGCTGGTAGGTGCTAAACTAAAAACTACAAAAAAAAAGTGCTATTAGGATGGGTAGACGAGCATATGACTGCGTGGACAGTTTTTTTTTTTTTTAACAAGAAGAAGAAAAGTACAAGCAAAATGAAGACGAAAATAAAATGGATGAGTATAGTTAGTTGGATAATTCACGTCAGACAGAATTTGAGGATTCCCATTTGGTTAAATCTATTTTTTGAATGGAAGTTTCATTAGTCAGCAATTAGGATGGGTAGACGAGCATATGACTGCAGATAGGAAAGAGAATCCCAATCTTCAGAGAAAATGCAAACAATAACAAGATGATTCATCTTCTAGATGTATGCCTATGATGGATGAGAGCGGATTAGGTGAGACCCCGGTCTCACCCAAGACGGTGCAGCCCTTAGTGTGGGGTTACCGTGGGGCCCACCTTGATGTGTATGCATTATGTATCCATGCCGTCCATCCGTTTTTCCAGATCATTTTATGACATTATACGAAAATTGAAACAAATCCAATTATCAGGTGGACCATACCATAGGAAACAGTGTTGATTGACCATTAATGGGCCACAAAAGTTTTGGATGAAGCTGATATTTGTTTTTTTGTCCCGTCATTGAGGCTTATGTGACCCTATCAACAGATTGGATGGTAAATAAACACTACAGAAATATTAAGGTGTGCCCTAGGAAGTTTTTAATGGTAGGATGGTCAATCACCACTGTTTCTTATGGTATGGTTGACCTGATAATTGAATCTACTTCATTTTTGGGATAATGGGCTAAAATGATATGGAAAAATGGATGGACAGTGTGGATACATAATACAGACATCAAGGTGGGCCCCATGGTAACCCCACGGTAAGGGCTGCACCATCTTGGGTGAGGCCGGGGTCTCATCTAATCTGCTCTCATGACGGATACCTAATATGGTTTTGGGGTCAAATGCTAGCGCAAGTGGACACAGCTCTGTCATCACTCATAGGCTATAGGCTCAGTCCCATCACCTTTCATTCTTTTCTTACCCCCCCTTGTTTTTGGCAACGGTTTATTCCAAGCTTACATGCCAAAATGTAAAAAGATCTTTGGATCAGGATCTTTTGATTACATGGAGATCCTGGAATTAATACAGGATGTTGGGTTAAAGAATCATCAACATCCAGCTCTGGTCAACTCTAAAGATACTAACCAAATAATTAAGTTAAATAGCTATAATAGCCATTTTATCAATTACCGCATCAAACACGCGAAGAATCTATGTTGAACAAATCAAGTCACCTCGCATTTCAAATGGGTGTCATCATATTCATGTCCAACACTGAGAAAATATTGAAATTAGAATGAGAAATGCACAACATGATCCCAAATAACTAAATAATATTTTTTGAACAATAGTAAATGTTATCTGAGGAGAATCCAGCTTCCTGAACATGGACAACAATCATATCAACAGATATGAGAGACAAGACCCATCACTACCTATTTCATAATAGTTTGGATCTTGGATCCTTCCAACTAGGTGTCACTCCCGCTTCACATCCCTGATTCAGATTCTCGCTCTCGCTTCCTACACATTCATATCTATTTACATTTTGAAATAGACGTTTCCCCACTTCCGCACCCGAATGTGTTGCCACTTTGCTTCATGCAACTATAATCTTCACACTACATTTATATAACATTACAAATCCATACAAAAAAGGTGACACATAGTTTGTTCTAGTTTCATTATTCGTTGCTCTCATCGTGTGGAATTAGGTTCCTGAAATTGAAGGTTTGGTATTGTATTGAGGCAGTGGCACCAAAGAGGGTGCTAGCGATTGCATCTTGGTGCTGGGGGTTATCTAATCACACCCACCTCTCTTCCTGCCTGCTCTTTGGCCACCAACTTATCGAGGAGAGTCTCAACTTCCTGCTACCCACGAGCGCTGAACTCTTCAAAGGACATTACTCTTGTTAAAAAGGAAAAATATCATGATGATGATTGGATTTTCTTCCTTTTTAGTAGGTAACTCAGATCGAATTTGGGACCTCATGGTTGAAACAAAAGTAACCATCCATTATGAGTTATGGGCTCAATGCCAAATGAGAAAAATCTTGACAATGACCACCATCTCATTATGCCTGCTGAGATTTTATACTCCATTAGAGGCTCCTTGTTGGTCATCGGCCTTTTTCCCTCCATACAACCTCCGCTGAGGACACTCTCCTTGAATCCACACAAACACTTACTGCCCATTTGGACACATCTTCCACAAAAGGAGTTTTCCCACAAAAGTGGGGAATGAGGTCTGTGAAGCTTCAAATGGTGTTTAAGCTTCAAATGCCCCTTTCACAGGTGCATCCAAACGAGCCCTTGGTTCATCATCATCTTTGTCATCATCCCTACTAATTGGGGTTAGCTACATGAACCCTGTTACACCATTCCACTCTATCACTGATCATATACTCCGTTAAACCATAGGTCCCCAAGTCTTTTCTTATTACCTCCACTCATGTCCTTTTGGGTCTTCCCCTTGCCTTTTTAGAGCCTTCAACTTGAACCAACTAATTGAGAGTGCACTTCAACTTGAACCAACTAACTGAGAGTGCACCCAAACGTGTTGTTAATTCTTTAAGGTAATATTTCATCTCTTTCCAAGTTTGTCCTAATTGCTCCCATCGTCATATGTGCAATGGCAAACGTATTGGCTGCAGCATCTTACCATGCAACACACAAGGCTTGCATTTATTGCACCAACCTTCCTATCCATACCATCTTCCTCTTCCCCCCTAGGGAACCCTATGTTAGCACTTAGCAGCAACCTTTCATAACATGCCCAATCTAAGACAAGCGTTCAAATAGTTCCCACATCTCTACCAAACCCTTTGTGAGATTGTCGAACAAAACAAATGCCCATAAGCAGTTAACAACGCCACTTAGGGCTTGTTTGATTTTCCAGGTAAATACCCTGCAAATGGGTGATAATTATTTCCTTAGGTATTTACACCACTCTTCCCTATGCTTTTGATTTGAACACCTACTTTTTAGACCCAAAAATCAAGAACGCTGCAGTATATTTGTGGGTCCCACAGTGATGCATGTCACTTATCCACACCGTTTATACATTATCCTAGCTGAATTTATGGCATGAGCCAAAAAATGAGGATATCCAAATCTCAAGTGGACCACGCCATAGGAAAAAGGGTATCAACCACTTACCGTTAAAAACCTCTTGGGGCCACTGTTTCTTTTGGTGTGGGGCCACTTGAGTGTTGAATCTGCCATATTTTTTGGCTCATGTCTCAAAATGTTGTGGTAAAACGGATGAACGGAATGGATATATCATATACATCACCATGGGGTCTAAAAATTTAAACTAGCTCTTTTGAACAGGTTTCCAAGGAAGAAATTCAGGTGGATTTTCAAACGGGGTGAAACGGTAATAATTATCCATTTACAGGTATTTACACCAACTTTGAAAAATCAAACAGGCTCTTAGTGAATGTTGTCAGCTTCCCTCCAAATTCACTGAGAAAAAGAAGAAGATGATGGTGAAGAAAGCAGTATTCACATTGGGTCCTTGCTCTTGCCCGGGTGGTAGACTCTAAGGAGTTTCAACTCCCAGTCAAGGGTTCGAGTACCCATAGGTGGTGAAATTCCACTAGTGTGAGTGTGTGGGGTGTGTGTGCGTGTGTTAAAAAAAAAAAAAAAAAAAACAGTATTCACATCAATGAATCACATAATCTTGCACATTGTGATGGTTGGTTGAATTGTACTTCGTCACAACCACCAGTGTAAATTTTTTCTCATATTCATTTCCTTTTCTTTTGAAAGTTTCCACATTACCACCTGCACTTCTGGCACAGCTAAAGCGTACAATCACCTGATTTTACTGGGGTTTGGATGGCTCGCACATGTCATGAATAGGCACTGGTGAGAATACGTTTTCCCTAAATGTCTCCAACTACTTCTTTTGGGAAAGTTGGGCTATTTTTCCTATAAATCCTCCCGAACCAGAGACAACATGAGGAGCCATTGAATTACTAGAAAAATCAGACTTCATCCAAGCAGGTCCTTTAATAAAATCAAATCAATTTTGAAAATGACAAACAGAAAGAGGGTTGAGTTCTGATAACTTTGGTTAAGTAATGGAGTTCAGATATACTTGTGGTACAGAGAGAGAGAGAGAGAGAGAGAGAGAGAGAGAGAGAGAGAGCAGTTTGCAATCAGGTGGGTGGGATGGGTGATCTCGCTCAACCCCACCCCTAATTTGGATGATGTAGGAGCGCTTCTCTCAGCTAGAATTCGCAGCCACCTCAAATGTGGTTTTCTCCATGAATGGGCCGTATGACTTGTGACAGCAGTAGAGCAGTGGAGAGTGGATCAATGATTTGTGACCTTGATTTTTAATTTTCATTTCACAAGGTATTCATCAGTTTGGAGTGAAATTGTTTAACACATTCAAGAATCCAGATTTGTAAAGACACATTTTCAGAAAAGTTCGGTTGGGCACTAGTTGACTTTGCTAGTCATGTTATTATAATAATCTATTTTTCTAATGTGTATGGCCCACCTTATGTGTTAAGGGTCCTATTTTTGGGCCAGCGGATCTTCATAGTGGGCCTTAATGATCATATATATTATATGGGTGTCAACAATCATCTCTATAATCTCTTCTCTGCTAATTGACCCGCATTCTCTTTTATTTTTCATCAAATATGAACCCTGAAGCTCAATGTTGCAAGCTTGGATCCATCACCACTTCAAAGAACAAAAACATCCACAACTTAGGCAGAGTGGCAGAGGGTGGGGACTAGTTTGGGATCTACGGCGACCATTCAAGTCCCAGTTCGAGTCACAGCTTATGGACCCATGACCTGGTCCTCACCTACTAACTAATTGGGTTAATTATTTTAACACATGGTCACACCTGTCAACAAATTATTAGGACTGAGCACCACTCCGTTCCATTTACTTAAAAGAGTTCTTATTTCAGGCTCTTTGGTGACTTTTATTACATTTGGGACTTGAAACCTTCTGTTAATATTTGCATTTGAAACGAGTCCGTCCATACTTTTAACAGGACTTGTTTTTAGGCTGAAACTGAAACATTGCTTAGTAAGTACAACTGAACTGAAGTTAGAATCAAGCCTGTTGCTGACCTTAATATAGCGCTCAACTTAAGCTTGGGATGTGCAAAATAAAACTTTTCAATTAGACTTTGCTTTGAAAAGCCCAAACAAATGAATAAAAAATTTGAGGCTATTGATGCGATTGCAGATCGTATCATGAATTTACACCTGTTTCTCAAGAAAAAAAATAAAAATAAAATAAAATTAAAGATAAGATGAGAAGAAAAAGGGGTGATGATGTAGAGCGGGTCGCGGACAGTTTCATGGCCAAGATGGATCAAAAAAGGCCCGGTCGACGACAGAAGTGATCTGGACCATTGGACGTATCTCGCAATCCGGAATGAGTTATCTGAAGTAAAATATATGATTTTGGGGTAGAACGAGCTACTTTAGCCAACTAACCCAGCTACGTCGGGTTGCGCAGCCCGGAATTGCGAAAAATCCCTTGATCGACGGTCGTTTCCCTATTTTAATTTCATTTTTACTATAAATAGTAAGTTTTAGTTTGATTATAACTCTTCATCCGTCGGGCTTTAGGAGTTGCGCCCAACGTGAAAAGAGCTTAGAATAATTAGGACAACGGTTTGGTGAAGCCAAATAGGACACTTACTATTTTTGGCCGAAAACCTTGCGCACTAATAGACATCACGACCGTCTATAAATAGTAAGTTTACTATTTATAGTAAGTCGCGAATTCTAGGAGTTTGAGTTGTAGTTTGATTTTGATTTCTTTCCCATTGCTTGGTACCCCTATTTAAAGGGTTGTGAACTCGTTTTTACTCATTCATTAATCAATTTCGAATTTATTAGAATTTATTTATATTTTCTGCTTTCTTTCCTCGTGGATTCGAGAAGTCTCTGTGAGGAGTCCAGAGAAGTTCCGTGGATTCGGAATAGTTATCCTCTTGAGGAAGACGGTGCTCGACCTCACGTCCTCCCCTGCGTCACAAAATAGATGGACATAGGGATTTATCACAAACATCTTGGTGGGCCCCATCTATGGTTGAGTAACCTGCTCTCTAGACTTAAATGTCCACCTGCTCTCTAGACTTAAATGTCCACCGACCGGTGGCTTTACAATGATTGCTGTTGATGTCAGTGCCAACCGGATCTCTTGACGGAAAACCTAAGGCAACTCCGTGTTCTTGGCGGCAATCCTCCAGCCCCAATTAATCGCCCTGATCGCAGGATAGTACCGTCAATGCATCTAAGGATCATTCCTGAGGAAGGGGGCTCCAGTGAGGAGGAAATCGATGACATAATCTTCCAACACCCCAGACATGGCGGTGATCGAGTAGATCGAATGGATCGAGAATTCAAGATGAGGGTTGATATTCCTAGCTTCAATGACCAACTACACATTAAGAATTTCCTCGATTGACTTTCTGAAGTTGAGCGATTTTTCGACTATATGGACATCCCTGAAGTAAAGAAGGTCAAGCTTGTGGTCTACAAGTTGAAAGGAGGAGCTTCAGCTTGGTGGGAATAATTGCAACTCGTGCGAGCCAGGCAGACGAAAGCACCAATCCGCACCTGGCAGCGGATGAAGCAGCTACTATGTGCCCGATTCCTCCCTAGTGATTACGATTAGGTATTACGATAAGGTATTATTCCAACAATACCAAAATTGTCGATAGGGTAGTCAGTTGGTGAGAGAATACGCAAAAGAATTTTATCGCCTGGCAGCGCGTAACGATTTGATCGAGACTGAATCGCAGTAAGTCATCCGATTCAACGGTGGTTTGCGTATGACTATCTAGGATCGGGTCTAGATGCAGTCCGTCTGGACGATGAATGATGTAATCAAGTTGGCTACTCGGGCAGAAGCGCAACTTGAACATCTTAACACATGAACCTATCCTATTGCAAGGATCCCTGTGGCAGGTCTACCCCAGGGAACTGCACAGCCTAAGGGGAAGGAGCCTGTAGGAGCACGCACTCAACCTCCTACGTTTGAGAACCGAGATCAAGGAAGCGGACAAGTTAGACCCCAAAGGGGCGTATCGACTGCTGCTGGTCCAATTAGAATCCCGAACCCCTATGCTTGGCCAAGGCCCGATAACTGCTATTGTTGTGGCCAACCGGGCCACCTATCAAATACTTGTCCCTAGCGAAAAGTGACAAACTTCGCCATTAATGATGGTAGTGCTGATAACGCTTATAAAGATCCAAATATTGAAGAACAGGAGCATACCACCGAGGACAAGGCAGATGATTCAGGTTGGATTCAGCAAGATCATGACGAGTCGCTCGTTGTGAGGCGACTATTATATGCGCCAAGAAAAGAAGTGCATCAACAGCGGCATAACATCTTCCGCACTAGGTGTACGGTGAATCGAAAGGTTTGTGACGTGATCATTGACAGTGGGAGCAGCGAGAACATCGTCTCCAAGGTCATGGTGGAAAAATTATAATTGAAAACGGAGCGTCATCCCTCTCCATATACAATCGGTTGGATCAAGAAGGTCAGCGAAACAAAGGTAACTGAACGGTGCACCATATCCTTTTCAATTGGCAAACATTATAAGGATGAAGTAGTATGCGATGTGGTTGACATGGAAGCATGTCACATACTACTCGGTCGGCCCTGATAATTTGACCGGGACGCCACTCATAAAGGGCGAAATAATATATACATCTTCGTCAAGGACGGTCGGAAGACCATATTGGCCCCTATGGATCCAGAGGGACCACCTGAAACTTCTAAAGTGGAGAGGCGTTTTCTCTTAACCATACTGGACTTCGTGGAAGAATCCAAGGAAACAGGACAGACTTATGCATTAATTGTAAAAGGAGAAGAACTTGAGCCTATCAACATCCCTGAAAGACTAAGGCCCCCGCTACATGAATTCAAAGAAATCTGGCCTGATGACCTTCCTGATGGGTTACCCCCCATGCGGGATATCCAACACCATATCGACTTTGTCCCTGGGTCCAGTTTACCTAATCGTCCCCATTATCGAATGAGTCCGAATGAGTGCGAGATTCTGCAGGGACAAGTAGAGGAGTTGATCCGTAAGGGTCTTATTCGAGAGAGCACGAGTCCATGTGCTGTACCAGCTCTATTAACTCCAAAGAAAGATGAGAGTTGACGCATGCGTGTCGACAACCGAGCCATTAACAAAATCACCATAAAATACAGGTTTTCTATACCACGGTTGGACGATATGCTGGACATGCTAGAGGGTGCAAAAATATTCTCTAAATTGGACCTAAGGAGAGGCTACCATCAGGTTCGAATGCGGTCGGGTGATGAGTGGAAAACGGCCTTTAAGACCAAGGAAGGATTATACGAATAGATGGTCATGCCCTTCGGTCTTTCGAATGCGCCTAGTACATTTATGAGATTGATGAACCAAGTTCTGAAACCTTTCATTGAGCGGTTCGTTGTGGTTTACTTCGATGATATTTTGATATATAGTCAAGACGAAACCACCCATATGAAACACCTCAAGAAGGTCCTTCAAGTGCTTATTAAAAATAAACTATACCTCAATTAAAAAAAGTGCAGCTTCATGACTGATAGCCTATTGTTCCTGAATTTTGTCGTAACATTCACGGGCATTCGGGTGGATGAGGAAAAGGTGAAGGCAATCAGAGAATGGCCGGTTCCTACAAATATTTACGAAGTGCGAAGTTTTCATGGACTGACGACATTCTATCGTCGGTTCGTGAAAAATTTCAGTACCATTGTGTCACCAATCACAGATTGCATGAAGAAAGGGTAGTTTCAGTGGACTGACGAAGCCGACAGGAGCTTTGCCGAAATCAAGCGCATATTATCCACGACCCCCGTTCTTATACTTCTCAACTTCGACAAACTGTTTGAAGTCGAATGTGATGCCTCATATGTCGGAATTGGGGGAGTTTTGTCTCAAGAAGGTAGGTCGGTAGCCTTCTACAGCGAGAAACTTAGCGATGCATGCAAGAAGTGGTCTACATATGAAATCGAGTTATACGTGGTGGTCCAGGCACTGCGGCACTGGCGACATTATTTGATTCAAAGGGAATTCATACTTTACACGGACCATCAAGCTCTCAAATTCATTAATAGTCAAGCTAACATTAACCGTGTGCATGCTAGATGGATCTCGTTTTTGCAGGAATTTACGTTCGTACTAAAACATAAGTCAGGGCAACAAAACAAAGTATCTGATGCACTGAGTCGTCGTGCAACTTTGTTAGTCACTATAAGCAATGAGGTTGTCGGGTTCGAGCGCCTCAAAGACATATATGCCGATGACGACGACTTCAAGGACGCGTGGGTTAGATGCCAAGAAGGTCACCCCGGCGACTTACATATGCAAGACGGTTTCCTTTTCAAGGGAAATCGACTGTGCATCCCAAACAGTTCACTAAGAGAACAGATAATCCAAGAGCTACATGGAGGTGGCCTCAGTGGACACCTTGGGCGAGATAAGACGCGAGCTCTTTGTTAGTCACTATAAGCAATGAGGTTGTCGGGTTTGAGCGCCTCAAAGACATATATGCCGATGACGACGACTTCAAGGACGCGTAGGTTAGATGCTAAGAAGGTCACCCCGGCGACTTACATATGCAAGATGATTTCCTTTTCAAGGGAAATCGACCGTGCATCCCAAACAGTTCGCTAAGAGAACAGATAATCCAAGAGCTACATGGAGGTGGCCTCAATGGACACCTTGGGCGAGACAAGACGCGAGCTCTTGTGGAAAAACGGTATTACTGGTCGCAATTGGTACATGATGTGGGAAAGGCAGTCCAATGTTGTTATATTTGTCAGACCTCTAAGTGGCAATCTCATAATACGAGCCTCTACACTCCGTTACCCGTGCCTGACGGCCCTTGGGAGGATTTATCTATGGACTTCGTGCTTGGTCTCCCATGAACACAACGCGGCATGGATTCGGTGTTCGTGGTAGTAGATCGTTTCTCCAAGATGGCGCATTTTATTCCATGTAAGAAGACTCGATGCAACACACGTGGCGAATCTATTTTTCAGAGAAATTGTGCGGCTACACGGGGTTCCCAAGACTATTACTTCTGACCGTGACACGAAGTTCATAAGCCATTTTTGACGGACTTTGTGGACTCGATTTGATACACGACTTCAGTTCAGCAGCGCCTACCACCCACAGACTGATTGTCAAACTGAGGTTGTGAATCGCACGTTGGGAAACCTCTTTCGATGTATTTCAGGAGAAAAACCGAAGCAGTGAGATTTGGCCCTGTCTTAAGCGGAGTTTGCATTCAATAACATGGTGAACTGCTCGACAGGAAAATCCCCGTTCCAGGTTATTTATGGACGAGTACCTCGCCACACATTAGACTTGGTCCCTTTGCCCAAGCTCCCAGGCATGAGAATTGCAGCGGAACATATGGCTGACAAGATCATGGACATTCATGCGGAGGTACAAACCAAGTTACATGCCTCAAACGAAAAGTACAAGGAGCAAGCGGACAAGCATCGGCGACAAAAAGTGTTCGAGGTGGGCGACCAAGTAATGGTCCATCTGCGCAAAGAATGATTTCCGATCGGAACGTACAACAAGTTGAAGAATAAAAAGATTGGACCGGTACCAATCATGCGAAAGATCAATGACAACGCTTATGTTGTTGATCTTCCAGATGACATGACAATCTCACAGACTTTCAACGTCGCGGACCTGACCGAGTATCATGAACCAACACAGGATGAGAACTCGAGGACGAGTTCTTTTGAAGTGGAGGGGACTAATGTAGAGCGGGTCGCGGACAGTTTCATGGCCAAGATGGATCAGAAAAGACCCGGTCGACGACAGAAGTGATCCGGACCATCGGACGTATCTCGCAATCCGGAATGAGTTATCTGACGTAAAATATATGATTTTGGGGTAGAACGAGCTACTTTAGCCAACCAACCCCGCTATGCCGGGTTGCGCAGCCCGAAATTGTGAAAAACCCCTTGATCGACGGTCGTTTCCCTATTTTAATTTCGTTTTTACTATAAATAGTAAGTTTTAGTTTGATTATAACTCTTCATCCGTCGGGCTTTAGGAGTTGCGCCCAACGTGAAAAGAGCTTAGAATAATTAGGAGAACGGTTTGGTGAAGCCAAATAGGACACTTACTATTTTTGGCCGAAAACCTTGCGCACTAGTAGACATCACGACCGTCTATAAATAGTAAGTTTACTATTTATAGTAAGTCGCGGATTCTAGGAGTTTGAGTTGTAGTTTGATTCTGATTTCTTTCCCATTGCTTGGTACCCTTATTTAAAGGGTTGTGAACTCGTTTTTACTCATTCATTAATCAATTTTAAATTTATTAGAACTTATTTCTATTTTCTGCTTTCTTTCCTCATGGATTTGAGAAGTCTCTGTGAGGAGTCCAGAGAAGTTCCGTGGATTCGGAATAGTTATCCTCTTGAGGAAGACGGTGCTCGACCTCACGTCCTCCCCTGCGTCAGGTAAGAGAACCACTTCGAGGGTGGTGGACCTCATCAATAATTTGTTATTTCATTCATGCCATTTGCAATTGACATTACATGATTTATAAGCTTATTTCTAATCAATTGAGGCTACAATTCATCCTAGACATTAGATACGGTAGGTGGGGTCTTTGCATGATTAGTGGGGTGCACATCACCTATATCCAGTCCCATGCTCCACACCTTGGAATGTAGCAGCACCCTACAAAAAGGAGGGACTTGATTCAAAAGTAAGGGAGACTTTAAAAGTATAATCTGGACCCAAACCCAGCCGGTCATAGAGGCTCACCTCCTTGAAATCTGGCAGAACCCAACAAAAAAAAAAAGGAAGACTTTTCTAAAAGGAGGAGAAACTTTCATCTAAGCATGGCCATTTAGTCCAGGGCGGGTCCCACTCCCTGGAATCTCGATGCCCCTTGTAAAAGAGGAGTATTGACTCTAAAAATATAGATTTTTTTACCCAAAAAGCCATCAGTCGGTTGCAAATTCCCGGAAATCTCGCAGCACCTAATAAAAAGGTAAAAAAGAAAAGGAGACAAATCTAAACGTAGAAGACAAGTCCAAAACCCATCATCCACTCCAGGGCCCCACTCTTTTTGGATTATTGCAGAAACGACTTGTCTCTAAACCAGGGTTAGAGGAATCCCCTATCCCCTGTGACCTTAAATCTCTATGGGGCAGTTTTGACATCTATGTTACTCCGTTCCTTGTGCCAGCCCATTTTGGAAGGTTACGTTAAAAATCAAGAAGCTTCGGGAACTAAAGTTGGCCACACCACAGGAAATAGTAGAAATAGAAATGCCCATGTTGAAACTTTCTAAAGGCCTACTTGATTTTTTTATGCCATCATGAAGGGAAACACCGATATCAGGCTGATCAGAAAGCCCACGGGAAATTTTCGATGGTGGTTGTTCAATCACCCCACTATTTCTTCTGGTGTGGCCTATTTGAAATTTGAATATGCCTTAATTTTTTAAATGCCGTCATGAAATGGGCAAACGTAATGAATAAGGAGTGGATGTGACACCGACATCACATTGGACCTCACAAAGTTTAAGGTAAGAGTTGATTCATGTAACCCTAAATTACAGCCAATTAGCATTATATACTAATTTCCAGTGCCCTAGCACATCCGGAGCCCCCTGGGTAGACGTTCCGTTCATCAATTTCACCATATCATGTTAGGAAATAAGTTCAACATGAGAATAATCCAAAACTAAGTGGGCCACGTGATAGGAAATAGTCCTACCATGAAGCTGCAAAATTGATGGACAGTGGATGTGACACGTGCATCATGGCAGGCCCCATATAGCTATGACCCACTGGAACATACTGTATGCAGGAGCGAAGGCAATTCACATCCATTCACATCTGAAATTCAAAGCAGCCAAAAAAGAAAAAGGAATTGAATACCACCGTTGAAAATGTGTCGGTGGCCAAAGAAATTTTTTATTAGGTTGACATTTGTATTTTCCTAACAATCCCGTATGAACACGTTGTCGTCGACTAAGGCAGGTATCAATGATTAGGGTTCCGACTCTACTATTTCTTGTGCGTGGACCACTTGCATTTTCCAAAATTGAGCTGGCGATATGGATGGACAGAGTGAATATAAAATAAACATTACGGTGGGGCCCACGTATTCTGGGGAGTACTGGATAGCCGGGGTTATGGCAGGTTGATTCCCAAGTGTATCGTTGGAAATCCTCACTCTGTTTTCACTGATAGAAAGGAAATATCAGTGTTGAGAAGACGTGATGTCTGCACCGCTGTGATGATAGAAAATTCGAAAATTAGATTGCTCTGTTAGACGTTAATCCTCTATGCTATTGCACATAGTCGTCATCCAAACCGTTAAAATAATGTTAGAAACTGTGGATGGTCCGTATACCTAAAATGGCACCGAACAAAATATTCTCACCATCGTGTCAATGTCTAAAATATGGATGGTGAAAATTCTAAAGAGTAAAAGGTGAGATAAGGTCCTTCCGATCTGATTTCAGCTATTATTTCCCATCCAACTCAGGGGCGGTCTAGATCGTGTGCGAGCAAGACTTCTACAAGAGATACTTTTCTTTCTATCAGAGCCATGGCTATACATACATCTCTCTCCCCTGCATTTCTGCCCGTTTTACTATCCTTCATTTTTTCCCATCCAACATCATTTACAGCAGCAGCACCACCATCATCGCTACTCTCAGAAGCAGAGGCTCTCCTGAAATGGAAAGCCAGCCTCTCGCCAGCACAATCTCTCCTTTCATGGTCGCTTACTGCTTCGAATGCTACCACCAATACAATCTCTCCTTGCAATTGGAGTGGGATCTCATGCAACAGCCTTGGAAGTGTAACAGAGATAAGCCTACCGACTGCGGGCTTGCAAGGTAGGCTCGATAGCTTGAGCTTCTTATCATTTCCAAACCTTCTCCATCTCAATCTCAGTAGCAACACCCTCACTGGAAACATCCCAACCCATATTGGCACTCTTTACAAACTCACTTCCCTCGATCTATCTACAAATAATCTTTATGGTATTTTACCCCTTTCAATGGCTAATCTTAGTCACATTTCAGAGCTCAACATCTCATCTAATGAAATAAGTGGCAAACTAGATCCCATTTTCTTCACCAATTGGACCAAACTCATCTCTTTTCAGTTACAGAACAATCAATTCACAGGAAACATTCCATCTGAAATCAGGCTGCTTACAAATCTCCAAATCTTGAACCTCGGAGGAAATAAAATAAATGGATCAATACCTTGGGAAATAGGAAATCTTGTGAATTTGAATGAGATAGTCTTGTCCTATAACAATCTGACTGGTCCCATCCCTCCTCCTTTAGGTAATTTGAGTAGCCTTACAATTTTAAATCTCTACAGTAACCAAATTTATGGTTCAATTCCACCAGAAATAGGAAATCTGGTTAATCTCAAGGAGCTTGATTTGTACAATAACCTTGTAACAGGTTCTGTCCCTTCCACTTTAGGAAACTTGACCAAGCTTACTTTTTTGTCCCTTATTGACTGTCAGTTATCTGGTTCCTTGCCTCAAGAAATGATGAACATGACAAATCTTTCTGAACTCTACTTGCATGGCAACAACTTCTCCGGCGATTTACCTCAGTTATGCCATGGTGGATCTCTTAAACGATTCACTGCATTTGACAACCATTTCACTGGTGAGATCCCGAAAAGCTTCAGAAACTGCACTAGCTTAACAAGAGCGCGACTCAATGGAAACCAACTTGTTGCAAATGTATCCGAAGCTTTTGGTGTATACCCACATCTCATATTCATGGACATCAGCGACAACATGTTGTTTGGTGAACTCTTACCGAACTGGGGAGAATGCAAAAACCTAACAAAGCTACAATTCTCTGGGAACATGATCAGCGGTCGAATTCCTCCGGAGATTGGGCAATTGAGGCAGCTAGAAGTGCTGGGTCTTTCTTCAAACCGTCTAGTAGGAGAGATTCCAAAGGAGCTTGGGAAGCTGACTTCTTTGTTCAACTTGACTTTAAATGATAACCAGCTTTCTGGTCAGGTACCCGAAGAGATTGGAAAACTATCCAATTTGGAGTTTCTTGACTTGTCAATGAATCACCTAAGTGGTCCAATACCACCTCAATTAGGGGATTGCTCCAAACTCCACTATCTGAAATTGAGCGAAAATGTTTTAAATGGAAGCATTCCTTTTCAGATCGGTAACCTAGTATACCTACAGGGCTTACTAGATCTAAGTCATAACTCCCTCAATGGACATATATCACCACAACTTGCAAAATTGATTCGCCTGGAAAAGTTAAACCTCTCCCACAACATGTTGTCAGGCTCCATTCCACCTTCTTTTGAAGGGATGTTCAGCTTGCAATCCATTGATTTTTCATACAATGCTTTGGAAGGTCCTATTCCCAACAGCAAAAGCTTTCAGAAGGCTCCTATAGAGGCGTTCATAAAAAATAAAGGCTTATGTGGTGAAGTGCAAGGCTTGCGACCTTGCAATGCCTCTTCAACAGGTCATGCCGATGTGAAGAAAGGCCACAGAGTTGTATTCCTCGTTATTCTTCCTCTCTTGGTGACCTCGTTTCTTTTATTTGTAATTGTTGGCATTTCTTTCATTTGTTACCAAAGAAGAAGAAATATAGAGAAAGGGATTCTTGTGAGGAGCAACGAAAATCCATTTTCAATATGGAATTATGATGGGATTGCTGTATTCGAAGACATCGTGGAAGTGACAGAGGGTTTTGACGACAAATACTGCATTGGAACTGGAGGGTGTGGGAAAGTTTACAAAGCAAATCTACCAATGGGCGAGGTAGTAGCTGTGAAGAAACTTCACCCACTTGAAGGTGGGGATCATTTTGATCAAAGAAGTTTTAGAAATGAGATACGAGCATTAACTGAAATCCGTCATCGCAACATTGTGAAGCTTTATGGCTTTTGCTCCCATGCTCGATGTTCGTTTCTAGTCTACCAGTACATGGAAAGGGGAAGCTTGGCAAGCATCCTAAGCAATGATGAAGGCACTGCACAGCTGGACTGGACTCTAAGGGTCAAGATTATTAAAGGTGTGTCCCATGCTTTATCTTACATGCACCATGATTGTACCCCGCCGATTATCCATCGAGACCTATCAAGCAAGAACATTCTATTGAATTCAGAACTTGAGGCTATTGTCTCTGATTTTGGAACTGCAAGATTGCTGATACCTGATTCGTCAAATTGGACTATGCTTGCAGGCACTTATGGATATATTGCTCCTGGTTAGTCACTAATACATTCTCAATGCTTTAATAATTTTATTATAAATTGGTCTTTATTTTTCTTGAGTTTTCCTATTATTTGTTGGCAATTATGTACTATAAAGTTTGTGCATTAGTTACAACACTATTGTTGGATGTGGCAATCTAGGGTGACTTGAATACGAGAAAAATCATATTTGAAAAGTTTCCATTTTCTCTCTCAGATTGCTTAATCCAACGACTATAAGAGGCCTTGTAAAGATGATATCGATGCACGATAAGACTAAACCCTGATTCACACTTACCCAACAAGCTTTAACCATATTTTATCAGCTATTAAATTTATGGCACTAACCATTTTTAACTATACATTTGTTGGCACCAATTGGTTGGATAGAATCCTTCCATAAGTGTCATTTTTGGGATCTTCTCCATTTACGATATGGGTCATGTTTTCAAATTTTATGGAGTGATTTACATGCATACCAAGTTTAGATGGATGAGTTAAGGTTATTTAAGAAATGATTGAAAAAGCTCATGGCCTATAGCCCATATGAGTAAAATTTGAAAATGATGCATTAGGAAACATGGCATTGCGCAATGCATTGCCAAGAGATCCCAAAGCATGATTAGGTTTTCTTCGTTATACAAGGGTTCCATTGCTCTAAGATCCAACTGTCCTCGTGGTGTCCCACGCAGCAAAAGAACTTCCTAAATTGGAAAATCCGAGCCATTGAATCTATGATCTTTCTATGTTGAATGTGCACAATTGCCTATTGTTTTTCCTTGATTGTCTAACTGCTGGCCACTAAAATGGTTCAGATTTCCAATTAGAGAATTACTAATGCATGTCCCATCCAAATCGTGGCCCACTATGTCAATGGTTTGGCTCTTGGAACTATGGACCCCACCAGTACAAACTCAAAACCTTAGGAGAATATCATAGATACTCTTGGGTGGACCATACGCCGATGAAATGTGCTGCTACAACAATGCCTATACACATCACTACACTTTAGTTCACACATGCCAACTTCTCATGTGTCTGGGACATCTGAGACATACATATTAGTACGCCCCCAACCATGCAGATAACCCAACACAATGATTAAGATGGTCCCGTTATTGGGCAGGCCACCACCACGTCAAAACAATGGACAATTTTTGAGAAGAAGATAAGTTTAAAAAAAAGCGAACAACATGCACTCAATGTATATATGTGGCATGCCTGATGAGTAGAACATCCCGACTTTGTAGCAAGAAGATCATCTGAAAGTTTGGCCCATCTTATGCACATCCCAAATGTACCAAACACATCTCTTGGCACATGCTCAGTCTGTAGAGATGCCTTAAAGGTTAGCTCACATAAGCATAGAAGATATGAAACCTAGATTAAGAAACATATGTTAGTTTGATATATGAATAAGAGTTTATCTATTGATGATTACAAAGAGTAAAGAACATGATTGAATTATCTTCTTTCTTGCAGAACTTGCATATACAATAAGGGTGACTGAAAAATGCGATGTATATAGCTTTGGCGTTGTGGCACTTGAAGTGATGATGGGAAGGCATCCTGGGGAGCTCATCTCCTCTTTGTCATCACCAAATAGAGAAGATATATTGCTGAAGGATTTGTTGGACAAACGTCTCTCTGATCCGATGGCGGAGGTTGCACGAGAAGTTGTATTTGTGGTGTCCATGGCACTTGCATGCATTCGGCTGGATCCAAACTCTCGGCCAACCATGCACCGTGTGGCTCAGGAGCTATCGGTTGGTGGGCCGTCTTTCTCTCTAGAACCATTCCATGCACTTACATTACGTCAACTGATGGATCTCAAGGTATAATGGGGTGTATAGAAATTATTGAGGCTGTGGGCTTGTAGTGGCAAGAACATTATTACTGTGTGTCTATTGTATGAAAATAATTAAGCATAGAAGTTTTTCTGGTTGTGATACATACATAGGCCAATGTGTGGAATCAATGTTTATTTGGAATGTAGATTTCTAGTATTGGTGATCAAAATTCAAATGTATTTTAAAAATATTATTTCAGGATGATGAAAAGAATTATTGATGCTATTCTTAGTCTCTGCTTTGATGATTTCCCCAGCACCCTTGCTGCTTCAACTCTTTTCTAGGTTTTGGCAAGTGATGAAAGTTTCTCGACAATTTGCATAGTAATGTAACAATTATAGTTCACTCCAATGTTGTTTCAATGTGTCTTATAAATGTGAAATTTGCGAACTTCTAGGATCATCTTTATCATCATCATGTAAGCCTGACGTTTGAGTTATTGGTATTGCTACAAGTTTCATTGGCTGAAGATAAAGGTAAAATATTGTTATTGTCAATAATATTGTCGATAACTGGAAATGTGGCGAAAATGGGGAATAAAACTTCAGAACATGCATAAACACACATATTTGCATGTTTAGGAATAGAAATTACAAAAAGAATGCATTACATAATAAAATTTCCTTTAATGGGGCTCAAAAAGCATGGTTTGCCGTAAGAAATTACTCCAATAGTGACCAACATAAATTTATATAATACAAATGTAGCTAGCATATAATAACTAAGATATGCAAAAGTAAATGAATTTAGAAAGTACACATTTTTTGCCATCTTTCATTCCCACATGTAGTGATGAGGTGGCTCATAGTCATCATCTGAATCCCATTGCATTTTGTCATAGTATTGTTGCCTAACATGTTGGCAATACTGTTGTTCCTTAGGTCATCCTTTGCCCGTACCAATGAAGGACCCCTTTTATGTATATCTGATGTTCTATCTATTTTTCCATATCATTTTAGGGCATGATCCAAATAATGAAGTAGACCCCAATATGAAGTGGACCATACCATAGAAAATAGTGGTGATTGACCACTAAAAACTTGTGCTGGGCCACATAAGTTTTGGATCAAGCTGACATGTTTTTTGGCCTGCCTTCATGTCTGTCACACCTTATCAACGGGTTGGATGGTCAATAAAACGTTAAGGTGGACCCTAGTAAGTTTTTACTGGTAGGCATTTAATGACCATTGTTTTGTATCTCTTGGTCCACCTTTTTTACATCCAGTAAGGTAAGCTGGAAAAACATTCCATCCATTAAAATAAGCTAGAAAATAGCTTGAAAAACTGTTTCCATGGTCGTGGGTGGGACCCTGACCATGGGCCCATTTGCCAACTCAATTTAATGCATAGGCCCCAAAATCAAGCAAATCCAAATCTCAGGTGGACCAGACCATGAGAAAAAATGGTGAATGAGTTGACTCATCGCAAGTGGTCCATCTCTTTAGTCAACTCATCAGGTTTTGGATCTACCTCAATTTTATTATTTATTTATTTTATTTTTTATTTTTAAATTTCATGTAATAAAATGAGTTGGAAAAATAGATGGTCGGCATGGATTTATCACTAACATCATTGTGGGCCCACCTATTTTCGCAGTGCGGGATTCTAGCCGGAGCTTTCCCACGGGCGCGAATTGGATACTACCCCCACCAGTGAAGCGTATTGCATGGTGTGCCACGCACTAATGCATTGATGTCACCAAGTTTTGTGGCCCCCACCATGATGTATGTGTTACAGCCACACCGTCCATCCATTTTAAGAGATCATTTTATGGCATGAGGCAGATCTAAAGGACCACATCATAGAAAACAATGGATATAAAGATTCCCATCTAAAGGACCACATCATAGAAAACAATGGATATAAAGATTCCCACCATTGAAACTTTATTAGGGTCCACTGTGATGTTTATTTGCCATCCAACTTGTTCATAAGGTTACACATACATGGATAAAGGGAAAAAACAATTACGAAATTGATCCAAAAATTCTGTGACCCCCAACTTTTCAATAGTAGACGTTCATTCCCCCTTGCCTTATGTGGTGTTGTCCACTTGAGTTTTAGATATAGCTCATTTTTGGGCTCAAGCCCTAAAACGATCTCGCCAAGTGGAGGGATGGTGTGGATGTACCACATAAGTTATGATGGGCCTTATAAAACTTGGTGTCGTCAACACTCCACATGTTTGGCACGCAATCCGTTTCCCTACCAGGATTTAGCTAGAGAGGGACGATCTTATTGGAGGCTCTTTGAGACCCACTGGGATCCGTGTGAGAAATCCACCCCATTCATTCACCATATCATTTTAGTGTGTGGGCCCAAAAATGAGGCGGATCCAAATCTTAAGTGAACCATATTAGAGGAAATAATGGTGATTGAATCCCACCATTAAAAACTTCTTAGGGGCCAAGAAAGTTTTTCGATTGGGCTTATAATTGTGTCTTCACTTCATCCAGTTCTTTGTGACCTAATCAAGAGGTTGGATTGGAAAAAACATTACAATGGCCCTAGGAAGTTTTTAATGGCCCAATGAAGCTTTTAATGGCGGGCGTTTAATCACCACAGTTTCCTTTGGTGTGGTCTGCTAGAGATGCGGATGTACTTCATTTTCATTTTTGGGCAATAAATGGAAGAAGTTCATAAAACACAATACATCGTGATGGGCAACATAGCACGGATCACCACAGCAACAAGTAGCATGCTTGTACTTAGTAGGGTAGCGGATTGCATATGAAGTATGCTTTGTTGAACTGAGTAAACTCTATTCTGCCCACTGTGAATGTAAGTGGTTTATCCTCACCATCCATCTGTTTTTCCAGCTCATTTTAGGTGTTAAGCACAAAATTTAAGCATATCCAAAGTTCAAGTAGACCTCACCACAGGAAACAGTGAGAATAATGATTTCCATCGTTGAAACTTTCCTAGGGCCCACAGTGATGTTTATTTGTCATCCAATCTGTTCATAAGACCGCAAAGATATGGGTGAAGGTAAAACATAAAAATCACAAGTATCCAAAGCTTCCGTGACCCATAAGAAGTTTTCAATGGTAGACGTTGAATTAACACTATTTCCTGTGGTGTGGTACACTTAAACTTTGGATATGCTTCGTATTTTGGCTTAAGCCCTAAAATTATCTAGTAAAATGGATGGACAGAGCGCATGAAATACATAAATCACGGTGGACCCTACAGAGCTTACTTAACAAGCAATCCACTTCCGTTGGACTTCTACATTGTTGAAAATCAAACAAGCCCTTAGAAAAAGTAACTTCATCTTTGAGAGGGGTTTTCACTAAAAAGGGAGTTTTTGATAGAGGGTTTCAAACCCTAAATTGCACCCAAATTGAGTAGAAACACAAACCATGTTAGTCGCTGAAGTCCATGAATCTCGGAACATTTATCTTTCTATCAGAAAAAAAAGGATTTTTTGTTTTTGGAGGTTTTTAGTGCCATCGATCAATGCCCATGGGATTGTGTTGTTCTGAGTTTCGATCAACCAACAGGTACAAAAATCTCTTTCAAATCTTTACAAAAATACCGAAATGGAAGTTTTATTTTAGCAAAATTTTCGTGGCTATAGTTTCACCCAAGGCTAGGCTACAGTCGATATTATCTGCGATAACTGAAAATATCATCAATATTTTGCTGATTTTTGGTAGAGAAACGAATGCTTGTGGTTTCGGTGTCATCAGTGCAACAACACCAAAATTATTGGAGATAATATCGACAATTCGTCTACAACGCGAACACTGTAAGCCTTATCCCTGTTAATTGGATTCCACTACATGAACCTCTCTCCACCAGACTACTCTGTTAAGGACCATAACTTTATTTAGACCATGGCCATTAAGTCTTTTCTTACAATATCCACTCTTAGGCCCTCTCTTTGTTGAAAATATAATTTGAAAATAAAAATATTTGAGAAATATCTAAAATGTATGTAGGAAGCATCTAGAAAGTGTCTAGAAAGTATTTAGAATGTGTCTAGGAAAAATCTAGAAAGTGTCTTTTGAGTTTCCTAAGTAATTTAATGCTTATTGTAGAAAATTGTAATGCATTTACTCTTGTGTGTAGATTATTCCTCAAGAGTCTATAAAAACGGACTTAAACAACAACAAAAATAAGAAGAAAAATCTTCCCTTCCAATGATTCAAAGCATTGTAATATTTATTTTCATAATTCAAAATATTCAAAAGCATTCTACTTGCAATACTCCATGTCCAAAAAAAATCTCTTCTTCCTCTCATCTTCTCCAACAAATTTGGTATCAGTGCAAGGTTCAACGGACATATATGGTAACGATTTCCAGCAACACCATCTTCAACTATTCAGAAAATATGGTGTCAATATTCGAAGGAGAAAGCTATGACTATTGGAGCATTCAAATGAAAACTCTCTTCATCTCACAAGACTTGTGGGAGTTGGTGGAAGATGGCTATGAAGTACTAGAAAATGCAGCAACATTAGCAACATGGACGGATGCAAGACGACAAGCATTTAAAGAGATTAAAAAGAAGGATGCCAAAGCCCTACTTTACATCCAACAAGGAGTGAGCAAAAGCATCTTTCCTAGACTCTTGCCTGCTACAACTTCAAAAGAAACATGCGAAATCTTGAAGAAAGAATTTCAAGGATTAGAAAAGGTGATTACTATCAAACTCCAATCTCTTTAGAGAGATTTCGATAATTTACAGATGAAGGAAGGTGAGTCAATTCAAACTTCTCTCGTGTTTCTATCATTATTAATCAAATTAGAAGTTACGGAGATACAATCTAGGATAAAAAAAATTGTAAAAAAGATTTTAAGAACTCTTTCGATAAAATTTAATCATGTTGTAGCTACCATAGAAGAATCTAAAGATTTATCTAAGTTAAGTTTACATGAGCTAATGGGTTCTCTTCAAGCACATGAACAAATGATGAGCAGGTTCGTGAAGCAAAGCATTGAACAAGCTTTACAAGCTTTTCAGTCCAAAATAAATATATTGGAAAAGAAAAATATGGAAGTAGACAAGAGAAGTCAAGAGGCTTATTCAAATCAAACATGGGAATCTGAAAGAGGTCGCGGGAGGACAAACTTTAACTGTGGCCGTGGAAAAGGCAGATGAAGGTCTAATTTCAACAATCAAAGAAATCCATGAGGTAACAAGCAAAATGATTCTCATTGCTCTATTTGCAAAAAGTCTAATCATGTTGATAAGGATTGTTGGTATAACAAATGCAACATATGTAAAAAATCGGGTCACATAGATAAAGATTGTTGGTATAAGACAAAGAATGAAGCAATTTTTTTTTTGAAAAGACAAAAAAATCAAAAAAATTATTTTATTCCTGTTTGAATATTCAAGAAGAATAAAATGATATTTGGTATTTGGATAGCGGTTGCAATAATCATATGATAGGAAATCGGAGTTGTTTTGTTGATTTGAATGAAGGGGTACATTCTCAAGTAAAGCTTGGAGATGGAAAGTGTTGAGGGTCAAATATTCCATATTATCCTCCATTTATGTCTTGGTTTTATGAACATGATACTGCTTAATGTCCTATTTTACTCATGTTTGTGTCGTAAGGTGAATTTAAGGGCTTGGATTGGAAAAAGCTGCTAAAAGCATGGATTTGACTCTTAAAGATCACCAAGGCAAAAAATGGATATTAGGATACAAAGATTGAAGATTTCAAAGGTCCCAGGATTCAAGAAAACTAAGTGGAGAAGGAATGAAGTCGAAAGAACAAGTACAGAATTCACATTGACTATGTCATCAATCATCGTTCGATGACATTGAACATAGGTCAATGACATCGAATTTATGAAAGAAAATCGAGTTGGTTGCTGGACAAATTGAAGACATTTTTCGATGACGCGAAGCTTTGCTCGATGACATCAAAGCTAGTTTGATGACATTGAATTTTATGTGGATTTTCAGAAAAAGTCGCTGGACATATTGAGCACAATGTTCGATTAATCGAAGTCCTCTTCGATGATATCGAAGACCTGCTTGATGAAATTGAAGGCCTCTTCGATGGCATCGAATTTATTGAAGAAATTAAATTAACTCTCTGGACTATTTTAGATGCATTATCGATTCCACGAACAACACTCGATGACATCGAAGGCCTCTTCAATGACATCGAAGGCCTCTTCAATGACATCGAAGGTAGGTTCGATGACATAAAAAGTTACACAGTCTAGATGAAGTTACAACAGCGTGAAAAAGCATGTATAAAAGGCACCTTCGATGACATCGAAGGCAGTTCGATGTCATCGAATGACTTACGCAGAGTTACGTAGAATTACACGGAATGCATAAAATTGCAGTAGTTTCTGAATTTTTCCAAGTAGGTGCAAAAGGAGGTGTTGCACAACTATAAATAGGAGTCCCCAAGGCATCCCTGGGCATCTATTTAGGGTTTGGAGGAGCGAAGCACAAGGGTGGAGAGCAGTCGCCAAGTGTTTTTCTTCTTCCTTAGTTTTTCATGCTTTCTTCTAAGGTTTTAGATCTAATCATGTTTATGGTTGGCTAAACCTATTAGCTAGGGCTAAGAGGTGAAGCTTGTAGCATGAAGGGATGTTTCTATTGCTTTGATTCATGTTTATGTTGAACTCTCTTTGATTCTAGTTTGATATTTAAGGAATACTTTCAGTTTTTAATAATTTATTGTGACTCAAATTACAATAGATCTATAATAGCTTTGAGTATTTTCTTTTCATACTTTGAAATTATGAAATTAGAAAATCCTATTGTTCACCATCATCCCTTGGGCATGGTTGGGTGATATAATCCCTTCTAACCTTCACAATTCTCTTATGATTCATTGTGGAATTGGTATATTCTATTGTTTGCCATTGTCTCCTGGGCATGACTAGGTGATGGAGTCATTTCCAGTTCTCACAACTCTCATCCGTTGAGAATTAGGTCAATGAAAGTTTAGATTTGATCTTAGTTGCTATATCTTCTAACTGGATAAGATAGGACTCCGATTCCAGTTGTATCCTTGAATCAAGCATAATATCACCCTCATTGCTACCAGTGAATCTTTGGAAACCCTAGTTCCCACCTTTAAATTTACATGTTTTAGTTAAGCACTTCACAATTACTCTCTTTACACTTTCATACTTAGATTTACATCTTCTTTTAGTTTTTCTTCTTGTTGCTTTCAGAATACACACAAGATTAGTTCCGGTGGATTCGACCTCGGTCTCACCGAGATTATTACTACATTGCAACCCTACACTTGGGGTTGTGAACAGAAAGAAAGCTTCAAAATATTGAAGGAAAGGGAGTCATAGCCATACAAACAAAGAGAGGTAATTCTAAACTTATCTATGATGTTCTTTATATTCCTGGCTTGGCTCAGAATTTGGTAAGTGTTGGACAATTAATTTAGAAAGGATATTCGGTCAATTTTGATAAAGGTGAATGCATGATTTTGGATAAGAAGAATAAGCAAATCGTGGCAAAAGTGAAAATGACACTAAACAAGGTTTTCCCTCTCAACATGCCGCTAAAAAGAAATTTTGCATTAAAAATCTAAAGATGTTGATGAAACTTAGTTATGTCATTTGAGATACGGGCATTTAAATTTCAAAGGCCTAAAATTGCTAAGGTAGAAGAATATGTTGATCGGTCTACCTTTTATTAACAAAGAAGATAAAGTCTGTGAAGGTTGTACCTATGGTAAATTTCACATGCTTCCATTTACGAGTACATCATGAAGAGCAAAAGCTCCTCTTGAACTTGTACATGCTGGTATTTGTGGTCCTATACAGACGCCATCTCTTAACATGAAAAGATATTTTATACTCTTCGTTGATGATTATAATAGAATGATGTGGATATATTTTCTTAAGAAAAGTCAGAGGCTTTCACCATTTTTCTTCAATTCAAAGCATTTGCAGAAAAACAAAGCAGGCAATTCTTGAAGGTTCTAAGGACAGATTGTGGTGGAGAATTCACATTAAAAGAATTTTGAAATTTTTGCAAGTTAAATGACATCAAAAGAGAGCTGACAACCAGATCCACTCTTCAACAAAATGGTGTGGTGGAAAGAAAGAACCGGACAATTGTAGAAATAGCTCGGAGTATGCTAAAAGGTAAAGGGCTTCCAAATGATTACTGGGAGAAAGCTGTGCACACGACATTTTATATCCTTAATAGATCTCCAACAAAAACAGTAAGGAACATGACTTCGTATGAAGCATGACATCAGAAAAGGCCATCAGTAAAATATTTCAAAGTTTTTGGATGCATTGCATATGCTCACATTCCATCACAAAAAGTGAAAGAAAAGTTCAATAAAAAGGGAGAAAAATGCATATTTATAGGCTATGATGAAGGCTACAAAGCCTACTACCTTATAATCCCACTTTTAGTAAATTGGTGATTTCCAGAGATGTGGTATTTGATGAAATGATAGGATGGAAATGGGATAAGAAACAAAAACATGTTCCAAAGACATTTGATGAGCCTAAAATTATACCAAAGGTGACTACTACTCCATGTTCTTCTCCACAAAGCCCCACTACACTAAATTCAAGCTCAAGCAATTCTTCAAGCCTATCAAGCAGCTCTTCATCAGATTTTTATTCATCTCCAAGGAAGGTACGTTCTCTAAGAGAAATTTATGATAAATGTGATGTTGCCTACTTTGCATGTGAGCCGTAGATATTTGAAGAAGCGGTAAAATAAGAAGCTTGGATTAAAGTAATGAATGAAGAAATTGCAATTATCGAGAAGAATTGCACATGGGAGCTGGTTGATCTACTTAAAGGAAAAGATGTTATAGGCTTGAAATGGATTTATAAGACCAAGTATAATGAAGATGGCTCGATCTAGAAACACAAAGCTCGATTGGTGGCAAAAGATTATTCTCAACAACAAGCTTTTCTCAATGGAGAAATCGAAGTAGAAGTATATGTTGAGCAACCACAAGGATATGTGGTGAAAGGAAAATAAGTAAAGGTATATCAACTCAAGAAAGATCTACATGGGTTAAAGAAAGCACTAAGAGCATGGAACAATAAAATTGACAAGTACTTTCATTAAAACGGCTTTAAAAGAAGTCCAAGTGAGCCATCCTTATATGTGAAGAAAGAAGATCTCGGCCTTATGAGATACTTCCTTGGCATTCAAGTAAGGTAAAAGACAACAGAGTTATCATCCACAGAAGCAGAGTATATTTTAGCTACTGGAGCAGCATGTGAAGCAATTGGATTAAAAGGATCTTGGGTGATTTACAAAATGAACAAAAATTGCCTACTACTATTTTCTATGACAACATGTCGGCAATTGCGATGACAAAGAATCCAATCATCCATAGTCGATTAAAGCACATCAAGCTTCGCCATCACTTCATCAGGGAGTTAGTTGAAGAAGGAAAAATTGAGCTAAAGTTTTGCATGTCAGAAGATAAACTCGCAGATATGTTCACCTAGGCCATGACTATAGAAAGGTTCATCAAATTCAGAAAAATGATGGGAGTGCAAGATTTTCAAATTAAGGGGGAGTGTTGACAATAAAATTTGAAAATAAAAATATTTGGGAAATATCTAGAATGTATGTAGGAAGCATCTAGAAAGTGTCTAGAATGTGTCTAGGAAAAATCTAGAAAGTGTCTCTTGAGTTTCCTAGGTAATTAATGCTTCATGTAGAAAATTGCAATACTCTTGTGTGTAGATTATTCCTCAAGAGTCTATAAAAAGGGACTTCATGTACATGGGAGGAAACAACAACAAAAATAAGAAGAAAAATTCTCTCTTTCAACAATTCAAAGCATTGTAATATCTACTTTCATAATTCAAAATATTCAAAAGCATTCTACTTGTAATACTCCAAGTCCAAAATATCTCTTCTTCCTCTCCTCTTCTCCAACACCTTTGTTATTTTAAAGCCTTCAACTTGTACCAACCCACTCGCTTAACTTGTACCAACTTGACTATCAATTCTTAAGTGGGAATTGAGAGTCATGCTATGAAAATTTATGCAACCATGATAATGCAAACATTTCATTCAAATTTAATATATTGATGTTCAACCTCTTTAGATAACTGTCCTTTTCCATGATGGTTGCTACTGAAAATGACCTTGAAAAACTAAGTTCTTTTTTAAAAGCAAATAAAATGCTAGTAAAAAACCCATTTGAATGCTTTCTTGTATTGATTTTATATATTTATCTATTAATTTAATATGAGCTTGCTAGAATGCTCAAAAGAAAGCAGACACTTAATTTTTTTTAAATCTTCCTGTTTTATGAAATACCTGTCCAATACTTTTGCTAATCTTATGCTATATATCTTTCTTTCCACGTGTTAAGTTCTAACACATCTCACTTGTGAGGATATGAATGGAGCATGGATCAAGTTATTGGTAATTTACCATTGAGATCTAGTTATTGTTAACAGAAAAGAGACTGTAAATCTTGATTGCCAAAAAAGATGATATTGGCATTTCAAAATTTTCAAGTGAGAGAGAGAGAGAGAGAGAGAGAGAGAGAGAGAGAGATCTTTATATATATATATGGAAATGGTGTCGACCTCATGGGATTCGTATGAGGTCAAGTTGTGTGGGCCCCACCGTGATGTGTGTTGAACATCAACCACATCAGTCAGATGCACCATTCCATGGTGGGCCACATGCTTAAAATCAAGCCAATCCATGACTTAGGTGGCTACACCACATACAATAGTTGAGAGGGGTTATCCTCCCATTAAAAAAAATTCATAATAATTTATTGGGCCCATCGAGATGTGATTCACAAATCTAGACGAGTATGCCACATATGTGCAGACGTGGAATCTGCTACAACCACTGCAACTTGTTGAGACTCAAATATTGCATAATTTCTCCCATTTATATCTTGGTTTTATGAACATGAATCAACTTGATGTTCTATTTTACTCATGTTTGTGTTGCAAGGTGAATTTAAGAGCTGGATTGAAAAGGGTGCTGAAAGTATGAATTTGATGCTCAAGAATCACCAAGGTAAGGGATGGATCTTAGGAGACCAAGATTGAAGAATTCACATGCCAAAGATCTAAGAAAACTAAGTGAGGAATGAAGAGAATCAAAGATTTGAAGTGAAGGAAAGGAATCCTGAAATTGTCTTGAAAAAATATATTCTGAAGTCTATTTTGGAAAACTGTGCATAGTGAAGTCTATTTTAGCAAACCACGTAAATTTGAGGTGATTTCTAGAGTTTTCCAACTTGGTGTGAAAGATGGAGTTCCCCACTTACAAATAGGGCTTCTCAGGGCATTCCAAAGCATCATTTAAGGCATTCCAAAGCAAGGTCTAGGGTTTTTAGAGAGTTTTATAATTTTAATTTGTTTTTCTTTTCAAGCTTTTAAATATTTATTCTTTCTTGTTGCTTTCTTTCTCTATTCTAGTTATGTTCTTCTAAGTTCCCTTTAGCCCAAGCTAGAAGGGAAGCACATTAGTTTAATATTTTCATAGTTATGACGATTGATTGTTTTAATGATGACAAGAATGGTGAATGCATGTTATAAGTTGTTTATGTTTAGTTTTTGATCCTCATGTGAGATTCATATGTTTCCATCATATGAGATCCACATTGATGGATAGGCTTACCCTGAATCAATTAGATTTCTTAGATAGGAGAGGTTCTCAACCTATTACATTTCTTTGATATTCATTATCTTATAGATATGAATTCTTAAAATCATCAGCGCTTGAGAATATACATCAATGGTGCAAATCCATGATATTCTAATCTTTTAAATCATTTATTTAAAATGTTTAATTATTTTATTTTCTGATTAGGCCGACCATAATGCTCAGATCCTAGTTATATTATCCAAGTCGTCATGATTTTGGAACATTAACCTATGTGTGGAACTTTGAAGCTTGGGTGTTATTTTAATTCAGTTAAATTACATCAATTAAAAACTCCCAAAATTAAATAATTGGTTTAATTTTTTTTACTTAGTTTGTTTTGCATTTGATTTTCTCCTTCTCGCAATTTAACTCCATGTGGGATTCACCTTGTATTCATAGGATATTACTTACGAACCTTTACACTTAGAGGAAAACAATCCAGTTTTTGGTGCCGTTGCTGGGGAGAGACTGAGATAGATTAGATCTGTGCAAGATAACTAAGGTAAGTTCTTTTCTAAGGTAAGTTCTCTTTTAAACCCTTCAAAATTTTTGTAGATTTTTTATTTTTCTTAGAAAGTAAATTCAGTTGGGTCTTTCAAGCACTAACTGTGACATAAGGTTGCCTTACTTGAGATTTTATCACCCAAGTGCTATGGTTGTCCTACTGTTGCTGTTTGATCACAAAGATCATCTGCTGAATCTATTTTCCAAATTAACATAATTTAATTTCTGCATTAGTTTTACTTTTGTTGATATATTTTTTATTTTTGCTTTGTGGTTTGAACCTTCATGATCGGCCCTGCCACCTGGGTTGTTGATTTATTTTTACTTTGTAGATTGAACCCTCATGGTTGGCCCTGCCGCCTGGGTTGTTGATTTATTTTGCTTTATGGATTGAACCCTCATAGTCGGCCCTGCTGCTTAGGTTGTTGGTTAAATTTATATTTTTATTTTAAGTATCATACTTGCTATTTGAATTAGTGGTATTTGTTGTGTGGTGTGGATGGTTTATGTCCCATTGGAGTAGGGATCAAAACAATTGACTCTCCTCCGAAGGTGGACTAGTTCCAAGCCTTGATCATTCACTTAGAAGAGGCACTCAACATCACTTCGATTTCATGGTAGACCCAATTGATAATCCAAATCCAAATCTGCTAGATCAATTTATAAATTAAAATAGAGAAAATCAACCTAATCCTCCTCTTGAGGATAAAAATGAAGTTAATAGGAATGTGTTAAACCAACCACGGACATTACGTGAATGTTTACACCTTGAGAGATCAAATTTACCATCTTGCATAGTGTTCCCTGCTCACACAGGGAACATTGATTTTAAACAAGGTGTAATTCAATTGATCCTTAAATTTCATGGCTTGGATTTTGAAAACCCCTACTTGCAGCTCAAGGACTTTGGGGAAGTAATTGCAACATTACAAGTAAATAATGGCAATAGGGATGCACTTAAGCTCAGGTTATTCTCATTTTCTCTAAAGGATTGGGCCAAAGCATGACTCAACTCTCTAGGACCTAATACCATCACTACATGGCAAGCCTTAAGTAGAGAGTTTTTGAAAAAAATTCTTTTCCAAGCACAAAACAAATGCACTTAAACAGGAAATCATGTTGTTCTCCCAAAAAGGGAATGAACTATTTTTCCAAGCTTGGGAGCGCTTTAAAGACCTTCTACTTACTTGTCCACATTATGGTTATGAACCATGACACGTGATTGATGTGTTCCGAAAGGGGCTCACCATGGATACCCGTCAGTTTATAGAGATGATGTGTGGTGGGACCTTTCTTGACAAGGATCATAATGAGGCTTGGGATTTTCTATACATGTTAGTAGAGAATATGCAGACACTGGATGTCTTTGCTAAACCAGACCAAACCAGATCCATTCCTAGAGAGAAAACGGGGATGTATGTCGTAAGAGAGGAAGACGACCTTAATGCAAAATTTGCTGCATTGGCTAGAAAGGTCGAAGCCTTGGAAATTAGGAAGGTTGATATGGTTAAAGAAAACACTTCCTTAGGTAATTTTTGTAGCATTTGTGGTGGTGCAGACCATGACACAAAGGATTGTCCAATAATCCTAGTTGTATAAAATATCATGCATGAGCATGAGCAAGCAAATGCTATAAATAACTACCAAAGGTCAGTTATGTAATTAATGGGAAACACGTATAATCCAAATTATCGTAACCATCCTAATCTTAGTTAGAGGAATGGACTATAAATTAATACGCCCAATGCACCTCAAATGCCTCCACAAAACAACTTCGGGGCATCTAACAATGCACCATATGTACCCCCATTAAAGCGATCATCTGTGGAGGATGCTGTCACGCCCCAAACCCGGAAATTAGGCTCATAAAATTCTTGATTGTCGAATCCGGTGCCGATAGCCTCCGTAGTACCCCATTCTCGGCTCTCAGCGTCCATATGCCAGATTTTAATCTTGGGATCCTACAAGGAGGATTTTCAACTTACATTTATCTCGTAAGAAGCATAACCACAAGTATACCCAAATCACAAAGGCAACATCATCATCACATATCCACTAATATAAACATTTGAATACAATGCTAAAAAGGAAATACATATGTTAAAATCAAAGTTTCAGAAGTCAGCTACATGCTCCAAGCTCCATGCTTCTGCAACCTAACATCACCTGCACGCATCTATCGTGCATAAGCTTATAGAATGCTTGGAGGGTGGTGTAAGTGTGTGCACAAGGTAAATGCTAAGTATTTAATACAATGCCATAATCATACAATATCGAAAATACTGGTAAGATCATGAATCATATGATATCAAAGTAAGCAGAAATACTGACAAGTCCATGAGTCAAACAATATCAGAGTACACAATACAGATCAGCTATGCAAATGAGGAGTCTTAAAGAGCCAAATATCAGATGCCGAGGATGCAATGCAATATACAATTCCTTATGAGTTCACGAATACTGTCAGTTGTATCTAGACCATATAAATGTAGAAACACAGTAACCCAAAATGCCATATGCCACGGATGTAATGCAATATGCGGTGTGAATGGAATGACCATGCTGGAGTGTGAAGTTAGGATGATAGTACGTAGTATCACAGGCTACGGGGTCCACCACAAGGGACTTCTATCTAAACCAGTCTCATACCTAAATTTGGATAGTCAGACTCAATGTGGTAAACTCCTAGCCTTAGGTTAGTCGCACGCCCTAACCGAAATCTTGGCCATTGCCAAGGAACACGTAACAAATAGTTGCGCACCACCAGCCTGAGTGGATAGTGAATAAATGAATGAATGAGTATACAACTTCTGCCTAATAAGTCCATATATCAGTATTTTTCATATCTGGGATCATAACCGGAGTCTAGTACACTCATACCAACTTGCCACCCCATAAAGTGCACAACTGGGTAAGTGGAAGATACCTCACTATCCGCCTACCAATACCGGCCTGGTTCGTTGATAGCGGACCCATTTACGAGCTGGTTAGACTCAGCCTAGCTATGCCTATTCCCTCAAGCAGATAAGGCCGCACCCCCTCCCAACCGACCACGACACAGTAGGAGATGTTGCCTATTGGTATAAGGCCCTCATGCGCTCATATATATCCACTCGGTCTCGATGTTGGGGTGTCCTCTGGTACTAAGAGGGTTTAGAGATTTTCACCCGGCTCGATGCTAGTAACAGATTTTTGGTGTCCCATTTGGCTATCCACGATATGCCTGTGGAGGCTACGACCCTGATGTCGCTAGGGCATACAGTAATCACAAGACACAATGCATGAGTTATACAATCCACTCATGCATCAATCCCGTGCATACCGTGTGCTCATGTGAGACAATCTCCACCTATCAGGGAGTCTCATAACAACATGCCCAATGACATATGCAATGGTTAACCACATCTCATAACAAACATGCAGATGATGCATATGGGCATGTATCATAATGCTATGCTGTCACTTACTCATAATCGGTATCAATAACCGGCATTGACAATCGACCTCGACAATGTGGACATTTAACCAACATTGCCCTCAAGGAATGACCCACATAGAGCCTAACATATAGTGGACCCATGGCCTCACACAAAGGCCCAATATACAACACCATGGGCCTCACTCAAGAACTTAATACACATCACAATAGGCCTCTCACATGGGCCTAATATACATCACAACGAGCTCCATCTCCTAGCCCTCAAATGCACCACAATGGGCTTCATCACGTAGGTCTCATATACATCACATTAGGCCTTAAACACGGGCTGAATACACATCACAATGGGCCTCAAATATGGGCCGTATATACATCACATTGGGCCTTAAACACAGGCCATATATACATCACATTGGGCCTCAAACATAGGCCGCATATACATCACATTAGGCCTCAAACACAGGCCGAATACACATCACAATGGACCTCAACTACGGGCCGCATATACATATATGGGTCTCGACAATCAGCCTCAGCAATCAAAATTAGCCTCGGCAATCGGCCTCGATAATCGGAATCGGCCTCAACAATCAGCCTCGATGCAAGGCAGGGTCTATAGATGGATGACCGATGATGAATCAAATAATATCAATGGGGCCCAATAATATGGGTTAACCCACTAGAGAATGATAAGAATGGGCCTAACCAGGCCTAAGGGAAGGTCACAATGTGGACATTTAACCATCACTACCCATCAATGTGGACATTCAACCAACACTGCTCCCAAGGAGTGGCCCACATAGGGTTAAATGTACAGTGGGCCCACGGTCTCACACAAGGGCCTAATATACATCGCCATGGGACTCACTCAAGGGCCTCACATTCATTGCATTGGGCCTCACTCATGTGCCACAAATGTTTCACAATGGGCCACGCCCATGGGCCTCAAATACATCACAATGGGCGTCGCCCATGGGCCTTGAATACGCCATATTGGGCCTCAATACTAGGCCTCATATATCAAGTGGGCCACATCCACGGATCGCACTAATGGGCTTCATATACATCAATTGGGCTGCATTAATGGGCCGCACTAATGAGCCTAATACATATCACAATGGGCCTTGCCTATAGGCCACGAATACATCACATGGGCCTTAGATTCAAGCAGGTGGGCCCCATCATGTGGGCCTTGTATACACATCGGGCCTCACTCATCCCAATATACATCACAATGGGCCTCTCCAACTGGGCCGTAATTCCATCATAATGGGCCCTATCCCGTGGGCCTCAAATACATCATAATGGGCCTCTCCATCTAGGCCTCACATACATCACGTTGAGCCACACAGTAGGTGGGCCCTGTACAACTAGCAAGTGGGCCTGTACCTCCCAAATGGGCCCACCAGATGAACATGGATGTACAACACATACATCAAGGTGGACCCCACCATAACGTTTATTTCCCATCCAATCTGTTCACAAGGTCACAAAGACCTTGATAAAGAGGAAAATAAATTTCATACTTATCCAAAACTTCTGTACTCGCAAAAGGGGTTTCAATGGTAGGTGTTCATTCCCCACTGTTTTTGTGATGTGGTCCACCTGATCAATGGTTGGACACATCATGGTGTGGCCCGCCGTGATTTATCTGAGATCCAACCTATACATAATTTAACATAGAGATAGATGAAGTGAAAACACAATATATCGGCTTGGTGGGAAACTGCTGTGGCCATTAGAAGTTTTAACGGTGGATGTCACTGTCCCCCACTATTTCTCAAAATGGTTGGACGGTATGGATACAACACATGTAACATGGTGGGTCCCATAGATGGACGACATGGATGAAAAGGTGGGACCCACAGAACTTGCTGCCATCGGTACAACAACTATATGGCTGGTGTGAGATACCCTAGCCAATCTAATTCCCAAGGTGGGTCCACACGTGTGGCCCACCAGTCCAGTAGAATGAACGGATGGTGTGGATATCTACATACATCATGGTGGGTCCCACAACAGGTGGGCCCACTACAGCTGACATCAATACAACAGCTATTGAGCTGCGTAAGATGTAGCGTCAAGTGCTGTTGACGGTACAGGTGGGTCCCACGTAAGGCCCACCACCATATACCCCATAATATATATATATATTATATTATATTATACTATATTATTTTTTAATTAGCTGTTTAGTACACCCCACTACCAGTTCACACTTCATTGTATAGGCACGTTTAGCATCCCTGGATGCTGGATGGTATGGATATGCATGTGGGTCCTACGTGTGGGGGCCATGGCTTGTGGGTCCCACGTAAACGTGGCCCACTTGATTTAGATTAGTCTGACATTTGTATTTTCCCAACACCATTAAGGTAGGGCCCACATGGCACCATCCAACACATCCATCAGGTGGGTCTCACACACACCAAACTGCTGGATGGTATGGATGCAATATATCATCAAGGTGGGCCATCAAAACAGGGAGAAGAAAGAGGGGAAAGAGAGAGAAAAAGAGGACGGATGGAGGAGGGACCCCGCCACTATGGGCCCCTCTAGACGATACAAACCATACATCAAATGGCTCCCACCACAAGTGGGCCCTCAAATCATCAAATCTAAGCACAAGAAACAATTCAAATCCTAAAAAATACCCACCTTTGATCTCCCCTTCCTTCTTCTGCAATGCGATCTAGAGCTCCAAGGGGTACAATTTAATGGTCTAGATGGACTTTGGATGGTGGAGATGGGAGGTAGGAAGGTGGGCCACACTAGCTCTCTCATGGGAAGCTTGGACGTCCACCTCTCATGGGGTTACTTGAAAAATGGAGAGAGAGAGAATGAGAGAGAGAGAGAGAGATGATGGGAGAGAGGGATGGATGGGTGTACTTTGTTGTAAGAGAAAGTTGACTTTGGGGAGGGTAGTTGTACTTGGGGATGGGTGTGAGTGATGGGAGTGATGTGTACTTGATTGATGTGATGTTTTCTAGCGATTGCAACATGCGGCGTTTTCCTCAAACTGAACGTGGGCCCACATCTCCTGGCCCGGGTATCGCCTTAGCGCGCGAGACACGGCATCGGGACCGCTGCAATGACGCGGTTGCTAAGGTATAAGTCTTGGGTTGATCCGACTCTGGAATATAGGATACAACTCAGGGTCGTATGCAACTATATTACGGATTGTGGGTTGCTGAAATTCGACCGGGAGGACCGTTGAAGCCTATCGAATGGTACGGGCTAGGATACGGGTCTTATAGATGCATTGACCACATTAATGAACTCTTAAGCTCAAATGAATTAGTCTTTAATCCAATCAAATTAGGAATTAAAGACGGTCGTGGATAGGATTGAGACTCAACTAAATGCTAGGGAAAAAGACATACTTCCTTCTCAACCTATGTCAAACCTTAGAAATACACATTTTAATGGAGACTCAAAGCTACATCACGAACAAGTTAAGGCCATCATTACCTTGAGAAGTGGAAAAGAGGTCGATAATAAGATAATGCAATTGGTAGAAATACCAGAGGATGAGCCACCATCTTAAGAAAATGATGAACCGGCTATGGTTCAAGACTCACAAGAACAAAAGGACAAAGAGACTAAGTCATATGAACCTCTAGTTTTGTTCCCATGTAGACTTCGGAACACATTGTCCCCATAAAATATCAAGAGATGTTGGATGTGCTCCAAAAGGTTATACTATCAATATTTCTCTGCTTGATGCCATTAGACAAATTTCATCATATGCTAAATATCTCAAGGACTTGTGCACTGTAAAGAGGAAATTAAATGTGCACAAAAAGACCTTCCTTACTGAGAAAGTGAGCACTATCATTCAACAAAGGGCCGTTCCTAAATACAATGACCTAGGAAGTCCCACTATTCCTTGCATTATTGAGAATTTCCAAATTGAGCATGCTTTGCTAGATTTGGGTGCAAGTGTCAACTTAGTACCTTATTCGGTTTACCAACAAATGGGGTTAAGCGAGCTTAAACTAATCACGATTATACTTCAACTCGCTTATCGCTCCATTAAGGTATCAAGGATAATTTTAGAGAATGTGCTAGTCTAAGTGAAGATATTATACTTCCCCATAGATTTTATTGTACTAGACACTGAACCATGTGCAATTGCTAGCGCTCAAGTTCCCATCATTTTAGGCCGCCCATTCCTAGCAACTTCAAATGTAATCATAAATTGTAGGAATTGAATGATGAACTTGTCTTTTAGTAACATGACTCTAGAGCTAAATATTTTCAATCTATGTAAGTAGCCCATTGGCAATAATGAGATCCATGAGCTGAATTTCATGGACTGCTTGATAGAAGAAGAGGAATTGGAACCTAGTCTGACTAAGGAATTGATTTAATTCTTTGGGGACTTGAAAAATTCTGATTTAGAAAAAATGCTTGCTAAAATTTGTGATGATAATGAGAGCATTACTACCCAAGACATTGGTATATACCAATGGAAACTGCACACTCAAATCCTATCTATCGAGGACTTGCGACCTCTGCCATCACCAACCAATGTTCAAAAGCTTGATCTAAAAGCACTACCAAATAAGCCTAAATATGTATACTTGGGTAAAAATAAAACTTAGCCTGTGGTGATCTCTTCATTTTTAGACAAGGATCAAGTGATTAAATTGTTGAATGTTCTAAGGGACTATAAAGGAGCCTTAAGCTGGACCATTTCTGACATCAAGGGTATAAGTCCTTCTTTATATACCTATCGGATCCACCTTGATGAGGACGCCAAACTAATTAGACAACCTCAAAGGTATCTCAACCTAAACATGATGAAAGTTGTAAAAAATGAGGAGATCAAATTGTTGGATGTAGGAATTATCTACCCAATATCCGATAGTGTTTGGGTGAGTCCAACTTAAGTAGTCCCAAAGAAATCCGGAATAACTATCATTTAAAATTCTAATAATGAACTCATACCAACACGTGTCACTATAGGTTGGCGTGTTTGCATTAACTATAGAAAATTGAACCAGGTCACAAAAATGACCATTTCCCTTTACCATTCATTGATCAAGTCTTAGAGAGGGTAGCAGGTCACTCCTTCTGTAGTTTTTTTTATATGGATATTCCGGATATAACCAAATAGAGATAGCCCTGGAAGACCAAGAGAAAACTACGTTCACTTGTCCATTTGACACGTTTGCTTTTAAACGAATGCCATTTGGATTGTGTAATGCCCCAGCAACTTTCCAACGGTGTATGTTAAGTATTTTTTCAAATATAGTTGGGAAGTTTCTTGAGGTTTTCATAGACGACTTCTCTGTATTTGGGAGTAGTTTTGAGGAATGCCTCAACAATTTATCTCTTGTCTTATCTAGGTGTGAAGAGAAGCACCTTGTCTTAAATTGAGAGAAATGTCATTTCATGGTTCAAAAATAAATTGTTTTAGGCCATGTTATCTCCAAAAATGGAATCGAGGTAGATTGTTTAAAACTCGATATTATAGCTAATCTACTTATCCCCCGAACTGTTAGAGATATTAGATCACTTCTAGGGCATGTCAGTTTTTATAGAAGATTCATTAAGGACTTTAGTGCCATTATTAGACCCTTGACTAATCTTATCTAAAAGGGTGTCCCATTTAAGTTGACAGATGAGTGTGCAAGTGCCTTTAATAAAATCAAATCATCCCTTCCACTTCACCTATCATGCGTCCACCAGATTGGACACTTCCTTTTGAACTAATGTGCGATGCAAGTGATTATGCCATAGGAGTTGTTTTGGGCTAAAGGAAAGATAAACGGCCCTACGCTATTCACTATGTGAGTAGAACTCTAAAGTCGGCTCAAGTGAACTACTCAACAGCTGAAAAGGAGTTACTTGCAATAGTTTTTGCTTTAGATAAGTTTAGGTCGTACTTGCTGGGATCCAAAGTCGTCATTTTCACGGACCACTCGGCTTTAAAATATTTGCTATCTAAGAAGGATGCAAAGCCGAGACATTTAAGATGGATCCTCCTACTCCAAGAATTTGACTTAGAGATAAAAGATAAGAAAGGAGTAGAAAATGTAGTGGCCGATCACCTTTCTAGATTAGGGTTAGATGATTCTACTGAGGAGATGCATATCCAGGACACTTTCCCTGATGAACAATTATTTGCGATCTCCAAATTGCCTTGGTATGTGGATATAGTGAACTATCTTGTAACTGGAAAAATGCCATATCATTGGCAGTCATAAGATAGGAAGTGTTTTGAAACCGAGGTTAGGAACTTCTTCTGTGATGACCCATATTTATATAAATATGGGACTGATTAAATTTTTAGACGTTGTGTCCTAGAGGATGAAGTTTAGAGTATTTTTCCTTTTACCACATGGAAGCATGTGGTGGCCATTTTTCTGCTAAGAAAACCGCTGCAAAAATCCTATAGTGTGGTTTTTACTAGCCCACTATGTTTAAAGACACCCATTCTTTCTGTGTTGTTTATGATAGAGGTCAAAGATTGGGAAGAGTGACCCGGTGCAACATGATGCCTTTATCCCCAATGTTACCATTGGAGATTTTTGATTGTTGGGTATTGATTTTATGGGCCCATTTCCATCTTTTTTTAAACGATTTCTTTATATATTGGTTGGTGTGGACTATGTTTTCAAGCAGATTGAGGTAGTTCCAAGTAGGACTAATGACAACAAAGTGGTCATATGATTCCTCAAGGAATTTTTTTTTTTTTTTTAGATTTGAAACTCTAAAGGCCTCCATTAGTGATGGCGGGTCTCACTTTTACTATAGGACATTTAAGGCTTTGATGAAGAAATATGTCATCAAGCATAAAGTGAGCACCCCATACCACCCACAAGCGAGTAGGTAAGCTGAGATTTCTAATCGAAAAATTAAACACATTTTAGAGAAAACTATAAGGCCTAATAGGAAGGATTGGTTCCTTAGACTATTCGATGCTTTATGGTTTTATAACATTACTTATAAGACTTCGATTGGAATGTCCTCATACAGATTGGTGTATGGGAAGGCTTGCCACTTGCCTGTGGAATTGGAACATAGAGCATACAGGGCAATTAAAAAAATTAAACTTTGATATGGACCAAGCAAGTGGACAAATGAAATTAGAGTTGAATGAATTAGAGGAGGTGAGGTGAGACTCTTATGAAAATTCTAAAATTTAAAAAGAAAGGACCAAAGCTTTTCATGACAAAAACATCCTGAGGAAGAATTTTGAACCTCAGCAAAAGGTCCTATTGTATAATTTGTCTCCAGTTATTTTCGAAAAAAATTAAGATTTAGATGGACAAGCCCCTTCATTGTGAAGAATGTTTATACTCATGGGACTATTGAAATTGAGAATCCACGTAATGACAATGTGTATAAGGTTAATGGTCAGAGATTGAAGCCTTATGTGGAAAACTTTCATTTGGGAGAGGAGTCTGTCCCTCTTCATGAGCTAGAATATTCAGATTGATGCTCCTATTCTGACGGAGCATTTATGTAGGATTTATATCATATTCAATTTTTTTAGTGTCACTTAGCAGGTGAGTTCTTCATGGTAGGTATTATCCACCATTTCTTTTATTTTTATTGTTCTCTGCATCACATTATCATTACATTGGATAGTCATGTGAGTTTTTTTTTTTTGTTTCAGTTTATTATTAGTATTATTATTTAGGTTTCGGTTTATTTTTTAGGTTTATGGAAAATTTTTTTCAACATTTTCAAAATAATATGTTTATATACAAGAATGTGAACATGATATTACGCGAATTCCAAAGGTAAAGTTAATACTTAGTCTAGGTTGATAGTAGTCAGAATTTTGATAACTGAAAATTATAGACTTGAGTTCGATTATCTAATCACTAGTTTAAAGTGAGTTGTAATTTGATGTACTGAATTCACAATACAACCTAGCTAACTAAGTGAGGAATATGATATGTGAACTAGAATAAATTTTTTTAATTTAAACAAGGTTAAATGAACTAGTACCATTGATATATGCTTAAAAGAGAGAATATTGAAGAAAAAAAAAATTTATTATAGAGCATGAATGCAATGACCATAACAATATGTCAGTAATTTGGAGTAAGGATGCCTAGGTATCCATTACTGTTACCATTACAAGTACGATACCTTAGGTTATGAAGCAAACCAAGTGGGAATCTTCATCTAAGGGTGGTCTATAATAATGAGGATATGATGAAAAAAGAAAAAATGACATGAAGGAAATGAGATAACTGGAGATTTCATATTCTTGAGATGATTGAAAGGAGTTAGGATAGGGAACATGCATATTTATCAAAGTTAAACTAGTGTCATCGAGCACCAAAGTATAGTGGATCATAACTATTCTAAATTTTAATTAGTTCTTTGAACTCAAGGATGTAATGAATTAGGAAATTGAGATTCTAACGAACTTCAGACTTAGGGTAAGTATTATTTTATTTTGAAATTCATATGATGAATGGAGGCATAATTGTATAAATTTCTGAGTGTTGAACTATTTTTCATATTTTCAATGTTTATGGGTAACATTTCTAGAAACCCTCACGAGACTATAACTCGTCCACTAGGGGAAACCTAGGGGTTTAAAGGCTTGTTGGATATGTTAAATGCAATTGAGATTACTTGCGAAAGTGGTGTAGTTAGAATTTTTATTTTTGTTTTAATTTTTTTAGAATTAGTTTTTATTCTTATTTTTATTTATCTTCACTTATTTTGCTCGGGACTAGTAAAATGCTGGTGGGGGGTGTATTGAGACTCAAATATTGCATAATTTCCCCCATTTTTATCTTGGTTTTATGAACATTAATCAACTTGTTCTATTTTACTCATGTTTGTGTTACAAGGTGAATTTAAGAGCTTAGATTGAAAAGGGTGCAAAAAGCATGGATTTGATGCTTAAGAATTACCATGGCAGGAGATAGATCTTAGGAGACCAAGATTAAAGAATTCACATGCCAAATATCCAAGAAAATCAAGTGAGGAATGAAGAGAATCAAAGATTTGAAGTGAAGAAAAGGAATTCTAAAATTATCCTGAAAAAATATATTTTGAATTCTATTTTAGCAAATTGCATAAATTTGAGGTGGTTTTTAGAGTTTTCCAACTTGGTACGGAAGATGGAGTTCCCCACTTATAAATAGGGCTTCCCATGACATTCCTAAGCATCATTCAAGGCATTCCAAAGCAAGATCTATGGTTTTTAGAGAGTTTTATAGTTTTAATTTATTTTTCTTTACAATATTTTAAATATTTATTCTTTCTTGTTACTTTCTTTCTCTATTATAGTTATGTTTTTCTAAGTTCCCTCTAGTCTAAGCTAGAAGGGAAGCACATTAGTTTAATATTTTTATAGTTATGATGATTGATTGTTTTAATGATGAGAAGAATGGTGAATGCATGTTATCAGTTGTTTAGGTTTAATTTTTGATCCTCCTGTGAGATGAGCATGGTGTTATCTACATCAACGTTATATGTGCTACAAGTACGCATATTCAACTACAACAACTAGTTGAAGTTCATCAAGTCGAGGTATTTAAGCTCAAGTGCATCATTACTTCAATCCTCAAGCTTAAAGTTCAAGCTTATGTTAAAGCTCAAGATCAAGTACACTACTTCAAGCTCAAGTCACAAGAACATGCTCAAGTACTTTTGCTCAAGTCTTAAGACACAAGTTCAAGAATTCAAGGTCAAGCTTCATGTGCTTCACAGTGTCCTATCTACAGAAGCGACCGATGGTTCAATTTCAATTCTCACATTTAAAGTATACATGACCCTAGAAAGACCTTAGGATTAGGTTATTAACATTGCGTGTTTAATTTGGGTCATTGTACTTAATTTAGGCTTTACTTCGACTAGTCCTAGTCTTGGTTCGACTAGTCCAGGCACTGGCTCGACCTGTCTAGGATTTTTCTCAACCAGTCCAGATTTAAATTCAAAATTTCAAAATTTTCTGGTAGGTCCTCGACCAGTCGAGTGTGACTCGACTCAAATTCTAGCAACGCGATTTTTATTCACTCGACTAGTCGAGTGAGCCACTCTACCAGTCGAGGGTCTATTTTATCTGATCACGCTAGAAAATTTGAAAATTGGTTTTGCTAGGACCAGTCGTGTAAGATTTGTATCCTAGCCCGTACCGTTCCGTAGGCTTCCGTGGTCCTCCCGGTTGAATTCCGACGACCCGCGATCTGTTATCGGCATTTGCACGCGATCTTGAGTCGTGTCTCATATATTAGAGTCGGATCGACTTGAAACTTGTACCCTTGCGACCGTGCTTCACTGCGGTTCCGACGTCGTGTCTCTCGGGCCGAGGCGATACTCGGGCCAGGAGATGTGGGCCCGCGTTCAGTTCGAGAAAAACGCCGCGCATTTGCAAACCCAAGATAATCTTTCAAATCAATCACATCACATCCTATCAATCAAGTACACATCAAAGGTCAAGTATATATCCCATCACTCCCTTACCAAAGCAACCCCAAAGTCAAAGCAACCCATCCCTTACATGTCAAGTACACATCACACCCCATCACTCACCATCTCTCTCTCTCTTACAACTTCTCTCTCTCAACCTCTCTCTCTCTCTCATTCTCCAAGCAACCCAACCCTCCAAGCTCTTCATGAGAAGAGCTTGGTGTGGCCCATCTTCCTACCTCCACATCTTTCATCCTAACCCTCCAAACTTCATCATCCTCCGTCAAAGTCGAAGCCAAGGAGCTAGGGATTCCATCGGACCAAGAAGATCGAATGGTGGATGATTTTATGATTTTTGTAATTATTTTTATTATGATTTGAGGGCCCTCATATGGTGGGACCCATCTTGATGGATGCATGTATAGGGAGGGCCCATAGTGGCAGGGTCTCCCTCCCATTTCCACCGTTTTCTCTCTTTTTCTCTATTTCTCTCTCTCTCTCTCTCTTTTGCATTTTTGTACGATGTGTGTTTGTGTGGCCCACTATGATGAGTTTGATCCACACCATCTGATTGCGAGACCCACCTCGCTGACCGTCCATTTGGATGGGCCTAGATGAAGTAAAAAAATATAAATATCAGTTGATCCAAGCAGTGGTGGACCACCACGTGGATCCACCTTGATGTATGCCTTTCTCCACACCGTCCAGAACATCTGGACGGTGTTGGACTGTTTGGATGGTGCGTGGCCACACTGATGTATATGTTTTATACCCACGTTGTCCATCTGTTTCATCCAGACCGTCCAGTGGTTTGGACGTGGTCGTGGGCCACCATGATGTATGTTTTAGCGGCCCACCTTGAAGCTATGGATTCTCCAGCCGTCCATCATGTGGGTTGCACCGTGATGCATGTGTTGTTATATCAAGACCATCCATCTGTTGCTGGATTACCATCAGCAAGCATGGGGCCCACATGAGATATGTGTTATATCCCAGCCGTACATTATGGGGTCCATTGGAATGCATGTGCGGCACCCACACGTCGGGCCAGCAACGATCCTAACTGTCCATCCGTGCAGGACTCCACCAGCATGAGGTAAGTGTTATATTCAACCGTCCATCCATTAGCATATGGGGCCACCTTGGTGACGTGTGCACCCTATACGTGGGGCCATCCTTTATGTATGTGTTTTATCTACAACATCCACCTGGACGGTGTGGCCCACCAGGATGCACGTGCTTCATATCTAGGCTAACCGTCCAGGTGGCCTGGACGCTGGGTTTTTGTAATATAAAACACACACATATATATATATATATAATATACTAATAATATAATATATATTATAAAATAATGTTATATGGTGGGCCCCGCGTGGGACCCACCTGATGTGTCTACTGTCCATAAGTGGACATCACGTGAGGTACGTGCCTCATCCACATCGTGCATCCGTGAGCCCACCACGATATGTGTTATATCCAGTCTGTCTAGATCGTGGGACGTGAGCCACCTTGATGTTATGTGTTTTATACCAGCCGTCCATCATCTGGATGGTGGGTGGCCACCTGATGTATGTGAGATATACTCACACCATCCAAACATTAAAAGACGTTTTCCTTTTATTATTTTATTATTATTTTCTCTCATGGTATTACAGGGAGAATGGGATAGATCTAAATTTCACATGGGACCCACCACGTGTACGTGGATGTATTTTTTTATATAATATATATATACACACACATATATAATATTATATTATGGTGGCCCTATGTGGGACCCACCTTGATTTATTTATTATAATCCACACCGTCCAGATTATGCTGGACAGTGCTGGACAATGTTTGGATGATGCTGTCTAATGGTTGAACGGTGCTGATTTACGTGGATAATGGTTGGACAGTGCTGATTTACATGGGAAATGTTTGGATGGTGCTGATTTACCTGGACAATGTTTGGACAATGCTAATCATCGTTAGTAGGCCATGTGTCCCATGGAATGATAGTGTATAGTGATACACATGTTACGCCTATAACTATTGAAATGTTTTTTGGTGTGGCCCAAGCCCACTTGAGGCCCAATGGTGTGGCCCATCCATGAAGCCCATCATGATGTATATTTGAGGCCTATGGGCAAGGCCCATTATGATGTATCCTTGGCATATGGGTAAGGCCCATTGTGATATGTATTAGGCCCACATTGGTGCGGCCCATTTGATGTATTTGAGACCCACATGATGTGGCCCATTTGATGTATTTAAGGCCCACATGATGCGACCCAGTTGATGTATATGAGGCCCATTGGTGCAGCCCGTTGATGTGGCCACTTGATGTATATGGGCTCATTGGTACGACCCATATGATGTAGCCCATTTAATGCATGTTGGCCCATTGGAGCGGCCCACATGATGCGGCCCACTTGATGTATATGAGACCCATTGAGACGTATTTGAGGCCCATGGGTTGAGGCCCAATGTAATGATATAAGGACCATGAGTGGGCCTAATGAGACGTATGCGAGGCCTTTGTGTGGGCTGAATGTGATGTTTATGAGGCCTATTATGATGTAAGATTCCACCATGATGTATGTAATGATGTTTATGATGGTCACTGCTTGGAGCGATGTTGGTTAAATGTCCACATTGATGGGCGATGATGGTTAAATGTCCATATCGTGACCTTCTCTTAGGCCCTTTGTTAGGTCGATTATCGATTCCGATTGTTGATGCCGATTTCGATTGTCGAGGCAGATTGTTGAGGCCGATTTCGATTGTCGAGGCCGATTGTTGAGGCCGATTCCGATTCCGATTGTTGAGGCTAATTATCAAGGCCGATTCTGATTGTCGATTCTGATTCTGATTGTCGAGACCAATTCCGATTATCTAGGCCAATTCTGATTGTGGAGGCCGATTCCGATTGCCAAGGCCAATTTTGATTATCGAGGCTGATTATTGAGGCCGATTCTGATTTCGATTGTCAAGACCGATTCTGATTCCAATTGTTGAGGCCGATTATCGAGGCCGATTCCGATTGTCAAGGCCAATTGTTGAGGCCGATTCTGATTTCGATTGTTGAGGCTGATTGTTGAGGCCGGTTGTTGACGCCGATTCCGATTTTAATTGTCGAGGCCGATTCCGATTATCGAGGCCGATTCCGATTGTTAATTCTGATTGTCGAAGCCGATTGTTGAGGCCGATTTCAATTCTGATTGTTGAGGCCGATTATCGAGGCTGATTCCGATTGTCGATACCAATTCCAATTGTCAATTCTGATTCCGATTATCGCGGCTTAATGAAATACATTGCGGCCTGTATTTGAGGCCCATTGTGATGTGTATTCGGCCCATGTTTGAGGCCCAATGTGATGTTTGTGCGGCCCGTATTTGAGGCTCATTGTGATGTATATTCAGCCCGTGTTTAAGGCCCAATGTGATGTATATGAGGCCTATGTGATGAGGCCCATTGTGATGCATTTGAGGGCCAGGCGATGGAGCCCATCGTGATATATGTTAGGCCCATGTGAAAGGCCCATTGTGATGTGTATTAAGCTCTTGAGTGAGGCCCATGGTGTTGTATATTTGGCCCTTGTGTGAGGTCATGGGTCCACTATATGTTAGGCTATAAATAGGGCCATTCCTTGGGGGCAATGTTAGTTAAATGTCTACATTATCGAGGTCGATTGTCGATGCCAGTTGTTAATACTGATTATGAGTATGTGATAACATAGCATCATGATACATACCCATATGCATCATTTGTATGTTTATTATGAGATATGATTGACTATTGCATATGCCATACTGCCGGTTGTTATGAGACTCCCTAATAGGCGGAGATTGTCTCACATGAGTGCACGGTATGCACAGGATTGATGCATGATTGGATTGTATGACTCATGCATCTTGCATTGTGTGCTGTGATTACAGTACGCCCTAGCGACATCAGGGCCGTAGCCTCCACATGCATATCGTGGATCGCCAGATGGGACACCAAAAATCTGTTATACATGGGGTGCTATAGATATCCCTACGTGAAAGTCCCAGAGCCCTCTTGGTTCCAGAGGCTGCTCCAACGTCTAGACCGAGTAGATGCATGAGCGCATGAGGGCCGTATACCGTTAAGCCGCATCTCCCATTGTATCGTGGTCGGTTGGAAGGGGGTATGACCTTACCTGCCAGAGAGGAGGGGGCAATGCTAGGCTGAGTCTGACTAGCTCGAGGAATGGGACCACTATCGATGAGCTGGGCCCGATATTGGTAGGTTGATAGTGAGGTATTTTCCACTCACCTTGTTGCGCGCGATGGGGAGACAATCTGGTTTGGAGTGTATGTAACGCCCTGAAAATTGGGGGTAGAGTAAAGTCCAACTCCCGAGTTCCAACGCATCACTTATGCAACATATTTAATGATGATTAAATATTGTCTGGGTTAGTGCATTAATCATGAGTGAGATTATACCAAAACAGTAATTCATACTCCAGATCAATTCATATAACGCAAGCGGAAGATTGGAAAAATATATATAAACTATATGAACCAAAAGATCATGATTGGTCTTCAGAGTATGAATACATCACTGAGTCATCATATACATGTGTAACGACCTTGGAATTTTTGTGCTAATCTTTCTTTAAGTAGTTGTTTTGGGGTAATTAGCGCTTTACTCGATTGCTTGTGAAATCCGCATCAATCACTTTAAATTGTATCTGCATGGCTCTAATCGTGTAGATTAGTGAGCGCTACGTTACTCTGAAATCTGGGATCCATCGCTAAATCCAGTTGTTCTGGGGAATTTTTGGAAGATCTGGATCGGACCTGGACCGCGCGTCGAAAGTCCGATGGCGATGATCTTAGGCTGTTGCGGTCACCGAGTTGGGCTTGACTATCACCTCAAAAATCAAGTCCATGTGATGTTCTGGATCGATTTGCTTGAGCTCGGAGTGAAGAGTGTGAGAACGGTTGGAATTTATTAAGCTTTTATTGAAATCTGAGTCGTGTCGCTTGCGCGACGATTTTAAGCTATCTGACCGTTGGATTCTGACCCAATTTCACCCTCTGATCAGGATAGTTGGCCCAGGCATATCCTAGTGCTTGTGGACCTGATCGAGTTTCCGTGACCGTTGAATTGAGTGTGGTCCGCCACGGCTGATCTGAAGAGCTAGTCGGTATGAAAACTCTGCTTGACCTAGATCCATGGTCAAGGAGCTTAAGTCCGACCTTTCGTGGTTATAGGCCCACCAGAAGTGCTTCGTTAGATCGAGAAAGGCTTACTTTGGTTATAACCTAAGTATACCTTGTCCCTAGGGTTATTTTCATCAAGAATAGGCCTATTTATAGTCCTTAAACCCTAGCCCTCTTTTCCATACGATTTTCTCTAACCCTAGCTTGGAAAGAAAGTGGAAAAGAGAGAGAAAGTGAGAGAGATAAGTTGGTGAATCACCTTGGATTCCTCCTTGTTCATCTTCATCTTTGAACCTTCACTTTGAATCGTTCTCCCGACGATTCTGAGTTCTTTTGGGGTAAGTTAACCTAACCCTAACCTGTGTTAGAGCTTAGATTAGTCTTGGTGTTGTTGTATCTCATTTCTATCCTTATTTTAGGGTATTCTAGCGCCGTTGACGAAGACAACTCGTCTAAATCAGTTCGGTGGTTCATTCTTTGCTTAAGGTGCGGACTTTAAGTGTATAGGTTATGGTTTTCAAGGCTTTCAATCCCAGTTAGTGATTTGTTCTCGTTATGGATGAGATTTCACATGCCAAATGTTATATTTACATTGCTTTCCTGATATACATGTACTATATTGAGATTTGTGTATTCTAAGTGTATTTATAAAGTACCGTATACGTATAAAATACGCACTTGTGTTTGCCATGATTATTTGTCCTGTATGTATGCTAGATGCATGTATGACGACTCCTTGGTAAAAGGAATTGTCTAAGTGCATGTATTCCAACATACGCCATGTATGTTGTTCCATGTATGCTAAGTGTTGGTAGAAATGCATGAATGATCTAAGTGTAACTGATTACACTAATTGTGGGCGTTGAGAAGTGATTCTCAATACTCCTATTGATGCGATGATTTCCTTTATGCAGTTACATTCCAAGTTATTTAAATTCAAGCATTACCTATGCTTACATTTATGTTAAGTTGATATTCTTCAAGTGCTGGTGTACCATGATTTGAGTTGTTGTTTCATTACTGTCTTACATTCCATATGAATATCTGTAGTAGTGTAAAGTGTTTGGGACTATGCCTTAGTCCAGGAAATCGGTAATCGACTCTATATTCGTGGTTGAGATTGCTTTCGCCACGTAGGACGTATTAGACGAACCCGAGTCGTATTAGAGTTGTCGGCAGTGGTTTGGCCACGCGGAGTGTTTGCGCACTCTATGTCGCTCAACTCAACGTGCGCTCGTGCTAGTCGAGTTCGTCAAATAACCCGATTGTCTGATGTATGTTAACCATGTATGGACGTTACTGCTTGAATCTAGGGTACCAAACTTACCAGTGACATCCTATTAACTATGGTACTTGATCCGCTAAGACTCATGAGCCGGACATGGTGGTATGGGACACCGTGGTCGAGCTGTCGGCCTACGCTGGGGTGACGAGCCTCCCCGTAGTGACCAGTGAGCAACTAAACTCGTGAGCCGATTATGGTGGTATGAGACACTATATTCGTGCTGTCGGCCTACATTGATTGGTGACGAGCCCTTTGTAGTGACCTCGAGCATACCTGGATACCGCAAGGAGGTGACGAGCCGATCTGTGGTAGTAAAGGCATGAAAGGCGTGCATTGATTGGTGACGAGCCCTTTGCTACGACCTCAACTATATGATCGTATGAGATGTCTAGGATTGACGACCCTAGTATGGATCACTGTTTGGATGGTGATATGAGGAAGGTATCTTAGCTTCCCAATCCTGTTGTGTGAAATGGACTAATAACAACTTGGTAATCATATCCATGCACCGCATTTGCATGTGCTTTGTAGATGTGGCACACTTTGAGGCGATGTCATGCGTAACGTAAGATGAAGACGCTGAGAGTGTACGGGTGAGGGCACGCATCATACCGCATTCATACTTGCATTAACAAGAGTACTTAGGATTTATTTAATTGTTCTGCTTTATCATTACTGTTTGATTGAACTGATAACATGTTAACCAGTGCCTTATTGTTCCACTGAGTTGATCACTCACTCCCACGTTTCTGGGGCGGTGTTACACACCCACCAGACTCTGTCTTAGGCTCTGATGTTGCAGATGTGGATGCGACGTCTGAGGCAGAGCGGGAGCTGGATGACGACGAGGCTGCCTTCTCCTATATGCAGTTTTCAGACGGGTTCTAGCGAGCCTCGGTTTGTTGCACGGGATCTCTGGGCTTATATTTTTGGAACTGAAATGATGTAATTTATACTCGGATTTTGTTACATAACACTTTCCTACGATCTGGCTTGTATATGTAATTCAAGGATTTACACTTGTACACATATTTTCCTATAAGTCTTCCGCTTGCTTTATTCACTTGTCCCTGAATCATATCTGTGTTTTGGCTTAATCTATTCCATGTTTTATGCACTAATACAGTCAACATACATCTCTCATTAATTATGTTGCATAAGTGATGTTTTGGAACTCGGGAGCTAAGTTATGCTCGACCCCCGAATTTCAGGGCGTTACAACATGTCATAGTTTCAAATAGTTCAACTACCAAAAATAAATCCTGTGTCCCCATCGATTCGGATGGCCTAAGTAAAACCCCCGGAGAACTGCATATAAGAGAACTCGTCCTGATCATCATAGAAATCAGGCTCCGCCTCCTGAGTTGCATCATCATCTGCAACTAAGACAGAGTCTGGTGGGTGTTCAGAACACCGTCCCAGAACGTGGGAGTCAATGATCAACTCAGTGGAACAATAAAGCAAAGGTTAACATGTTATCAATTCAGTCAAGCAGTAATGATAACGTAATACAAGCAAACATCCCTAAGTACTGTGATTAATGCAAGAATGATATGAATAATGATGCATGCCCTCGCCTACGCTCCCTTAGCGACTTCATCTTACGATCACGCATGAAACATTCCCACAGTGCTTGACCTGCTACGCTAAACGCACATGTAATGTGGTGCATGAGCGTGATTACCAAGTTATTATTAGTCCTTTTCATACAGTAAGATTGGGAAGCTAAGGTACCTCCCTTATATCAATTTTCAAACAATGATCCATTCTAGGGTCATCAATCTTAGTAAATCTCATACGATGATACAGTTTTAGGTCGTTGAAAAGGGCTCGCCACCTTATTAGTGCAGGCCTAGTGTACTCTTGTTGCTACGTAAGGGCTCGTGGCCTCTACGCAGTCTTAGTGTACGCTCGAGGTCACTACAAAGGGCTCGTCACCTTATCAGTCTAGGCTGACAGCTCAAATATAGTGTCCCATACCATCGTATTCGGCTTATGAGTCTGGGTTGCTCACTGGTCACTATGGGGAGGCTCGTCACGCCAGCGTAGGCCGACAGCTTGACCACAGTGTCCCATACCACCATGCCCATCTCATGAGTCTTAGCGGATCGAGGTACCACGGGTTAGAAGGGTTTTCACTGGTGAGTTTGGTACCTTAGATTCAAGCAGTAGCGTCCATACATGGTGAACATACATCGGGTCAATCGGGTTACTTGACGAGCTCGATTAGTACGAGCGTACGTTGAGTTAATCGACATGAAGTGCGTAAGCACTCTGTGTGGCCTAACCACTGCCAACATCCCAAGTATGGCTCGGATTCATCGATCACGTCCTATGTGGGGAGACAACCTCAGCCACCATAGTAGAACCTATTACCGATTGCCTGGACTATTCCGTAGTCCCAAACACATTCAATTATAACAGATACTCATACAAGCAAATCAGAGCAGTAATGGATCAACAATTCCAATCATACAAGCATGTGAGCATTTAATGGATTTCAACTTAAACATGAATTCACACATAAGTAGTGTCTAAGTTAAGCAGACAAAGAATGTAACTTGCATGAAGGAAATCATACACATCGTTAAGGTAGTTGAGAATCTCTTCTCAATGCCCATATAAAGTACAATATATTACACACTTGTTCATTCAGACATTTCTACAAACACTTAGACTACATATTCCAACATATATGACGTATGTTGGTGATAGCACGTATTAGGACAAATCCTTTTGCCAAGGAGTTGTTACACATACAACTAGCACAAACACACGATAATTAATCATGGCAAACACATGTTCATATTTCATACGTATTCGATACTTTCTACATATACATGGAATACACAAATCTCAATATAGTTCATATATATCAGAAATACAATACAAATATCATATTTTGCATGTGAAATTATACCCACATCAATAATAAACCATTCACCGACATTGAAAGCCTTGAAAACCATAACCTATACGTTTATAGTCCGCACCTTTCGCCGGTAGACTTGTAACGAACTCAGTTTAAAGCTAAGTCTTTGTCTACGCCAGATTTGACAACCTATAGGATAAATTAGGTTAGCTATTTGATAACCTACACTATCAGAAATCCTAAAACGGATTAGGGTTAGGTTTTCTTACCCAATAGTGGAATGGAATTCGCCAGAATAGCGATGTAGATGCGATAGCTAAGGCCGAGGAGCAATGAGATCGAATCCCAGGAAGATCTTCCAACTCTCACTCTTACTTTCTCTCTTTTCCTTTCTCTTTTCTCTTCTCTCTCTCCTAGGGTTTCTCAAATTCGTATGGGATATGAGAGAGGGGGTTTAAGGTCCTTATATAGGCCCAGGTTTGATGGAAATGGCCCCAGGGCCAAGGTATGCTTAGGTTATAACCAAATATGGGCCGTTTCGGTCCAATAGAGCACTTCTGGTGGCCCCTTTTCCATGTGCGGTCGGACTTAAGCTCCCTGACCATGGATCTAGGCAGGCTGAGTTTTCGTACCGATTGGATTTACAGATTAGTCGTGGTGGACCAGTTTCAGTTCGGCGGTCACGGTCACTCGATCAGGGCCACAAGTACATCGACATGTGAGGGACATTTCTCCTGACCCGAGGGTGTATTTGGGTCAGATTCTGACGGTCTGAATCCTTATATTTGGCTCGCAAGTGACACAACTCAGATTACTTAAATTCAGATTTTATTCTTAAATATTTTCACGTTTCTCACCCTCTTCCCTCCGGGCTCAAGTGTGCATTTCTAGATACATTTAGGACTTGATTTCTGAGGGGGTTGTCAAGTCCAGTAATGCCATCATAACTGTATAGTTTTGGGGTAATCGGACTTCGACGTGCGGTCCAGGTCCGATACGGAGTTTTGGTGTGCTCCCAAGAGCAACCGAGTTTAAGGATAGATTCTAGATTTCAGGGTAATGTAGCGTCAATGATTCTGCATGTTTTGGGTCTTACAGATCATATTTAAAGTGATTGGTGCTAATTTCATAAGCACTCTAGTTTAGCACTTGCTAATATTAACCTAATTTCTAAAGGATTTGGTCCTGGGTAATTTCTGCCTGAGGTGGTACTTGGGTCTTTGTACGGATTTTTTTGAGATGTTACAACCTACTCCCCTTAAAGAAAAATTTCATCCTCGAAATTAGTACCTTTTCATACTCCTCAAGAATCTCAGGGTAGTTCTTTCGAACCTCGGCTTTTGTCTCCCAAGTAGCCTCTTCTTCCGTGTGATGCATCCATAACACTTTCACCAGTGGAATGACCTTGCTACGCAATACTTGCTCCTTCCTGTCTAGGATACGCATCGGTCGCAGTAAATATGTAGCGTCCTCACTCAACTGTACCTCCTCCTATCTGATAATGTGGGAAGGATCGGGAGCGTATTTCTTCAGCATAAAAACATGAAATACGTTATGCACACCCGCAAGTGGTGTGGGCAAAGTAAGGCAGTACGCTACCGCTCCCACTCGATCAAGTATCTAGAATGGGCCAATGAATCGAGGCGTAAGCTTCCCCTTCTTGCCAAACCGAAGGACTCCCTTCATAGGGAAAACTCTGAGAAATATATGGTCTCCGACCTCGAACTCTAGCGGTCGCCGCCTCGTATCGGCGTAGCTCTTCTGTCTGCTTTACGTTGTTAGCGGCCGGCGCCTGATAATGTCGACTTTCTCTGAAGTCGCTTGCACTAACTCCGGGCCAAACAAGCTCTTCTCGCCAACCTCTTCCCAGTAATGCGGTGCTCTACACGGGAGCCCATACAGTGTCTCGTAAGGAGCCATGCTAATACTCGCCAGGAAGCTGTTATTATAGGCGAACTCTGCATAGGGAAGATAGTCGTCCCAACTATCCTTGAAATCCAGCACACAGGCACGCAACATATCTTCCAGAATCTGATTCACCCGTTCCGTCTGCCCATCAGTCTGTGGGTGGAACGTGGTACTGAACTTCAGCTTCACACCCATCGCTTCCTGGATACGAGTCCAAAAGATAGATGTAAATCGCGTGTCTCGATTCAACACGATCTCCAAGAGAACTCCATGCAGACGTACAATCTCCTTGATGTACAACCTGGCCAACTCGTCTGAAGAGTTCGAAACTCTGATAGGGAGGAAATGAGCCGATTTCGTCAACCGGTCCACGATCACCCAAATGGAATCATAACCCTTCCTCGTCTTCGGCAGACCTGAAATGAAATCCATAGAGATGAAGTCCCACTTCCATTCTGCTATGGGCATGGGCTGAAGCAAACCAGGAGGTCAGCGATGCTCTGCTTTGACTTGTTGGCACGTTAGATGACGAGACACGTAATCTGCTATGTGAGCCTTCATATTGTCCCACCAATACGACCTTTTCATGTCACGATACATCTTCGTGTTGCCTGGATGCATAGCCATCCTAGAATCGTGAGTGGCCTCAAGAACTTCCTTCCTTAGGTCAGGGAGGTTCGGACGCATAGGCGACCACGGTAACGTAAGCCCCCATCTGTACCAATACTCCACGCTGAGTCCTCATCGCTGCTAGCCTGCCTTCTCACCTTTGCCAACAGCTCTTCGTCTGCCTGAGTTGCGATAATCCTGTCATCAATAAGGGGCTGTACTCGAATATATGCAACGCCCTCATACGGCTCCTCCACCATGAGTTTCTGCTCATTGTCTCGCTCTACCATGTCCCACTTTACTATTATCAACGGAGCCGCGAATGCTAATACCTTCTTGGGGCTCAGTGCGTCTGCCACAAGGTTGGCCTTGCCAGGATGGTAAGAGACTTCGAACTTGAAGTCCTTCAGTGTCTCCATCCATCATCGCTGCCTCATATTCAGGTCCCGTTGAGTGAATATGTATCTGAGGCTCTTGTGGTCACAAAAGAGCTCGAACTCCTCTCCGTAGAGGTAATGCCTCCAGATCTTCAAAGCAAAGATAACGGCAGCTAACTCCAAGTCGTGCGTAGGGTAGTTTTCCTCGTATTTCCTCAACTGTCGTGACAGGTAGGCAATAACCCTGTCCTTCTGCATCAAAACATCGCCCAAACCGACGCGAGACGCGTCCATGCATATTGTATACTTGACCCCTTGCTCTGGCAATACTAGCACAGGGGCAGACGTCAACTTGTCCTTCAGCTCCTGAAAAGCTGCTTTCGCCTTTTCATTCCAGGCGAACTTTCAAATCCTTCCGTGTCAACTGAGACAAAGGTCTAGCTATCTTCGAGAAATTCTGAATAAATTGGTGATAGTAACCTGCCAGGCCAAGGAAACGCCTCACCTCAGTAACCGAACAGGGCTGCTTCCAGTCCTGAACTGCAGCTACCTTGGAAAGGTCCATAGCTATCCCTTCTCTGGACACCACATGTCCTAGAAACTTCACTTCTTCTTTCTAGAAGTCACACTTCTTGTACTGTGCAAACAACTGGTTCTTCCTCAGAGTATCCAAGATTGCTCGCAGGTGTTCCTCGTGCTCTTCTCGACTCTTGGAGTATAGTAAGATGTTATCAATAAACACGATGACGAATCGAAAAAGAAATGGCCGAAATACCCTATTCATCAAGTCCATGAACATGGCTAGTGCGTTCGTAAGGCTGAACGACATTATGAGAAACTCATAGTGTCCAAAATTGGTCCTAAAAGCCGTCTTCTGCACGTCTTCATCCCTAACGCGCAACTGGTGATACCCTGACTGCAAGTCAATCTTCGAGAAATACCTTGCCCCCTTCAACTGATCGAACAGATCGTCTATCTTGGGCAAGGGATACTTGTTCTTCACTGTCACTTGGTTCAATCTGCGATAATCAATACACAATCGCAGTGAACCATCCTTCTTCTTTACAAACAATACAGGTGCTCCCCATGGAGACACACTGGGTTGTATAAAACCAGCATCTAACAGATCGTCGATCTGTTTCCTCAGTTCCTCCATCTCACATGGAGCTATACGATACGTCGGAAGTGAAATGGGTGACACACCAGGCACTAAATCAATGGTGAAATCAATTTCGTGCTGAGGGGGTAGTCCAGGTATCTTCCTGAACATGTATGAGAACTCTTGGACCACAGGAGTGTCCTCAAGCGCTAGACCATGAGCGTCCTCTAGCATGGAAGCATAACAATCAATGCAATAGGGCCAACTGACCTGCACTGGAAAAGTAAAGGTCATGCCCTCTGGTCCATAAACTCTCACCACTTTACAATCGCAGTCGATCTCTGCCTTCATCTCTGTGAGCTAATCCATACCGAGGATGATATCATAGTGATGTAATGGGGTGACAATCAAGTCAAGGAGCGCTGTCCCGCTCCCTACATCTATCGAACACCCCTTACAGATCCTAGTAGCGTCCGAGAAAGTCCCTGCGGCAGTAAGGATTCTCACCCGAACCATAGGACTAGTTTCCAACCCTAGCCGCTTGACTGTTGCGCATGATATGATAGAGACAGTGGACCTGGTGTCCACTAATAAAAAGACTGGAGTACTTTGGATATGTGCCGTAACATCGAAAGCCATAGGTGGTGGAGGTGCCGCCTCTGATGCCTTTGCTGTAAGTGAATGCACTCGAGCCTGCTGAAAATGATTGGGCTGAGGTGCCATAGGCCGTTGAGGTGGCCTAGATCGAGATGCAGGGGGCCTGAAAGAAGGATGTGCAGGTGCTGTCTGTAGGGGTGGAGCCGATAGAGCCTGAGGGTGAGGACGATCGATTCTCTGTGGCGGTGAAAACCCACTATCTCTCATGCGTGTAAAACAGCTCTCTACAACATGACCTGGTCTGCCACAATACGTACATGTCACACCAGGTCGTCTCATTGGAACTGGTGGCGCCGCAATCCTGGGAGGAGAGTCGGTACGGGATCTCTTGCCAAGGAATGGTCTGCTCGGCAAATCTGGTCGTGGCCCAGGGACCATAGGCCCATGAGAACGTGACAATCGATCCCCATCCTACTCCGCCCTCATAGACATGTGTACTAGCTCAGCATAGGAGGGTATGCTAGCACAACACATCTTCGAGTGAATATTAGGTCACAAGCCCTCTGAAAAATGCCGCATCCGCATCTGCGCGTCAGCAAGTACTGTAGGGACGTACCTGCCCAACTCTGTAAATCGGTGCTCGTACTCTGTCACTAACATGCCTCCCTGTTTGACGCGCAAGAACTCATTCTCCTTCTCGTGCCAGTACGTCTGGAGGTAGTACTTCTCATGGAAGCGGAACTCAAAAGCTGCCCATGTCCATACATAGTCGACTGCAACGGTCCGCAGGACACTATCCCACCACAAGCTGGCCTTCTTTTCAAACATAAAGGTGGCTAACTCAACCTGCTCCGGCTCAGTACAATGTAGCATCCTCAGCATCTTAGAGATGCGGTCTAGCCAATATTCGGCCTCCTCGGGTCTGTAAGAACCCGCAAATGTAGGAGGCCGCAAGCGCTGAAATTGCTCGAGAAGGCCACTCATACCCAAGTTCCCCGTAGGGTATATAGCAGGTGTAAGTGAAGGCACACCTTCATCCTGAGCGAAAGGCCCCGTAGTCTCAACAAGACGTACAGATGGTGAAGGTGGAGTCACACTTCCACCCTGAGCTAGGGCCCCTGCAATCGTGGTTAAGAGTTGCTGGTGTTGCTGGTGCATCATCATCATCAACTGCTCCAACCTATCAGTAGGTGGGGCCAACTGAGGCTCGTGCTGCATCGAAGAAGATGCACGGTTTTGCTCATGGATCGGTGGTGTGTAAGGTGGCGGCCTAACCGTAGGACCAGTAGAAGGCTGAGGCTCAGGCATGTTCTCACGAACCGGGCCCAAACCAGGGTCCATATGACCATCACTCTGAGGGGGGGGGCTGGTCTATCGAATCAATAAGTGTGATGCGTGCCGTGCTCCGCGTGACCTTAGGTGGCATTCCCTATATGAAAATAGGGTTCACTTACGTAAGAGGTAGCATAGTAGTACACAATCCTTTAAGCATTCCACACAACTTCTTAGCAAAAGAGACCGCATGCTTTTCATTTCCCAAAATTGTCACAATACATGAAATACACATTACATGAATCATGACAGGAAATGGATGAAAGCTATTACAAAGCAAGACTACCAACGCAGAGCAACTGCCAACCACAAACACACTAACTACCCACGATGCTACTAAGCTCTTAATCATTAAAACACAAACATTCTAAGACAGCAATGAAACAACTACGGGGCAATGACTTGGATGACTAGGCATCCGAGTCTGGCGACGGAGGAGGTGCACCCTTATCCTGTGGGCAGCACAGGATGGACATCAAAGTGCTAGTCACTTTCTTGAACTTATGCTTCATGAGGCCCCGAAGGTCCATTATATCCTGTCGTAGGATAGCCTGACCTTCTTCAAGTTGAGCTAAGCGAGCTTAAACAGTGCCATGCTTTGGTTCGTGTTAAGGGTCAAATATTGCATATCAGACCCATTTATTGCATGAAATTACAAGCATGACACCGTTTAATAGCCTAATTTAATTGAATTTGTGATGCAGGGCGTCTTCATGAGCTTGGACTGGGAAAGGACACTAAAAAGCATGGATTTACCGATCTGATGACACTAAAGCAGGGGACGGACTCCAGAAGACCAAGAGCGACGAAATTATACACCAGGGGTCCGCGGAAATCGAGGAATCGAAGTTCAAGTGGCCTGAAAAGTGCCCAAAATGCAAGATCATAGGGTTCCCACCATCTGATCAGTTCGAAACTTCACACGTGGCTTGAGGACCATAAATAAACCGTACATGTAAAATTTCAGCCCCTGGATAACTATGAAAGTGGCCCAACGGGCAGATCAGCCCACTAATTACTGATCTGGGGCCCGCCTGATCTCTGGAATCTCCTCATCTTCAGTCTCAACGCCCTAAATCATGTGAAGAACCAGATGGACGGATTGGATTTCTCACAAACATCTCTGTGGGACCCACACAGGTAGTGCATGTACACATTATATAGGTGCACCGGGCGTTCACCAAAAGACCAAAAGTCGGTTAGCAAGCGCTGACCGACTCTCCTTCTCAAAACAGAATCCTCATCACAGCAGGCGAACGTGGGACCGCCGGTTCTTCTCAGTGGGGCCCATTCATCATCCAAATAATCAATCTGGACCGTCCATTGTGTAGATAAGTGGGTTATTAACCTCACCTAGAGGACCTTTTGGCATCATGCAAGAAATTGAAAGATCATAGCGATCAAAAGCAGGATGGGCGGTGAAAGAAAAGACTCAATGGGCGGAACCAAAAGACATACAAAATTACCTTATTTCAGCTAGTTTTTCGAGAGTAACGTGATGAACGGATTGGATTTTCCTTCTGAAGTCAATCTGGGACCCACCAGCCATCGCAGCGCTAATGACGCAGGTGCGGATGAATTCTGTGGGCCACAACCGTACGTCAAATGCTTGATCCAAACCGCCCAAGAGAGTCCCTCATTCCATCTCATTCACGCCTAGGTGACAGATTTGAAAAAGACAATGACGTTTGGTTTTTCAACCGTTCAAATGCCCGGTAGATGTCACTAAGAAAGAATCTGCGGGCCACTCCAAATCGTTGCCAAAATCAACATAGGTGACTGGATTTTCGAGCCGCATCCAATGGACGGAGTAGATTTGTCCATCGACAGCAACTATGGGCCCTATGAAGAACCAGCGTACGGTCTTGTGGTGATTGATGCGTAAACATCCGCACCTGCTTGCGTAAAGGGGAGAAAGCTCTCACCGACTGATGGTTTTTTGTTTGGCTATAAAGAGGAGCAGGCCGGTTGTTTTAGTGGAGAGAGATAAAAGAAAAGAACAGAAAATAGGGAGTTTTGGGGCTGCTGTGGAGAACGTGGGAAGGAAAACGGATTGGCTGCCGAACGTGGAGCAGTTGCTGCTGCTGTGCACGATCAGGGATTGAAGGAGCTTGGGCAGACGGCTGGAGATCTGACAGGAGAGAGAGAAAGACAGGGAGAGAAGAAAGAAGGTTTTTTCTTTGTTTTTCTTTTTATTATGCTTTTCTTCTCAAATTTCTGATGAGATCTAGCCCATCCATGTGTGGCTAATCCTCTTAGCTAGGGCTAAGAGGTGAAGCTTGTAGCGAGATGGGAGAACCTACTTTATGCCTTTAATTTAAATTTCTAAACTGAAGTTGATATAGTTGATTATTAAAGGAATATTTTTCTTAGTTTTTAATGGCATATTGTGACTGAAATTACAATGGGCGTGCAATGGCTTTGAATATTCCTTTCCTTTTTATGTTTATGAAGTCAGGAACCTCTGTTGTTCATCATTGTCCCATGGGCATGGTAGGATGACAGTACCTTCCTGACCTTCATGACATGTTGATTGATTGATAATTAGATTAATATAATTTGCTTTGTCTCCTGGGCATGGTTTGGTGATGGAATCCATTCTAATTCATACACCTTTCATCTCTTGAAACCTATATCAATGTCAGTTCAGTAAATTTTCATAATTTGTGATAGTGGCATACGATCTCCCTGATCTCTACAAGTGGATCCTCTGAATCCCTAGTTTTCGTCCTCTGAATTCCTTAAAGTTTTAAATAATTATTCCACAATTATTTCCTAAATTCTATTTGGTTTAGATCACATCTTAGTCTAGTTCTAGTTCTACTTGGTTTCAGATAACGTACAAGTATTAGTCCCTTGGGATTCGACCTCGGTCTTACCGAGTTTATTCACAACCCTATACTTGGGGAGTGAACAAGTTTTTGGCGCCGTTGCCGGGGATTGATAGTTACGATTTTCTGAAATTAATTAGTTTTAGAATTAGGATAAGATTAGGATTTTATTAACTTTAGTTTTAGATTTTTCTATTTGATTTTTAGAACTAACTTGTTTCCTGTTTTGTAGGATCCTGACATAAAATCTCTAAATTGGTAATTCTTTCCTAAATTCTCTACTTTTTCTTTTTATAGAATTAGGGTTTAGATCTTAGAAACTTTCTAATTCTAGTATCCTCTGTTCTGTAGGAAATAGGTTATTTTTAGAATTTAGGTTATTTAGAAATTGACTTTCTATTTTGGTTCTATTAACTTTCTAATTCTAACACTTTTTGAATCTAATTCTGTTTCTTAATTTATTTTTAGGATTTTTGTTTAGAAACTAACCTTCCTATTTTGTAGGCCTTTAAGATAGAAATCTCTATTTTGGTACACTCCTTCCCTACTCTCTATTTTTCAATTTTCTTGTAGTAATTTACTTTTTAGTTTAGGCTTTCCTAGTTTACTTTAGAAATTTCCGTTTTTCTTTAAAGAATACTTTCTTTTAGAAATTACTTTACTGTTATTTTTCTTTTAAAGTATCATTTCTCTCCTTTATAGAATCTAACTTATTTTTGTTTTATTTTGCAGGTCCTTAACTTAGGAGCTTCAATTTGGTAATCCCTTTCCAATTCTCCCTCTCTTTCGTTCTAGATTTTCTTTCCTAGGGTTAAGTTTTTAACTGAGGGCTGCGAGTGTTTCATGCCCAAGTGGGCCCGTGACAACACTCGACGTCTCTTGGCTGAAGGAGGATTGGTTGAGGGGTTGACTATCCATCGCAGGACTAGACACCACTCGAAATCCCCTGAGTTAAGTGAAGTTATGGCTGAAGACCAACCTCCTCCACTTCCACCCAGGGTGGAGGATACCCAAGATGAGAATGAGGTGCAACAGGCACCCCGCCTCGTACTTTACGAGATTATCTACAACCGGCGGGAGTGAGTATGCCCTCATGCATGATTTTTCCTGAAAACACGGGACAAATGGACATCAAGCCAGGAGTTATCCAACTCTTTCCCAAATTCCATGGACTTGAATCAGAGAGTCCATATTTACATTTGAAAGAGTTCGATGAAATTATAGCTACATTATGTTTTCCTAATGTATATGAGGATCAGAGTGAAACTCTTTCCTTTTTCCTTAAAGAGAAAGCTAAGGCGTGGTTACATTCACTGCGTCCTAGATCCATTGGCACATGGAGCGACATGCGCAGAGGGAATTCATAAAAAATTCTTCCCACATCATAAAAGGATTACCCAGAAAAGCGATCATGAACTTTGCCCAAAGGAAGATGAAACATTCTTTCAATGTTGGGAAAGGTTCAAAGATTTGGTCGATTCATGCCCACAACACGGATTTGAAACGTGGCGCATTACAAATTTTTCTATGATGGTGACATCTTCCATGCGCCAAATGGTCGAGACAATGTGTAATGGAGAGTTCATTAATAAAGACATCGACGAGGTATGGGACTACCTCGATAGTTTGGCTGAAAAACACAATCTTGGGACTATTACCCAAAGTCGAACACCACGTCTAGGCCAACTCAATCAAAGGAGAAAGGTGGATTATATCTCTTGAAAGAAGAGGATGATCTCAAGTGTAAAGTGACTACGCTCATAAGGAAAGTTGAGGCCATGGAAGGAAAGAAGGATAAGGTCAATGAAGTTGTTTGCGGCATCTGTGATTGCAACATTCATATAACTGAAAATTGTCCTACAATACACGCCTTTCGAGGAGTGTTGAATGAACAAGCCAATGCCGTAAATAACTATCAAAGACCTTTTCCTGGACCCAACTCCAACACATACAATCCTGGCTGGAAAAATCATCCAAACTTTAGTTGGAGAAATGGACAAACGGCGACTCCTCCAGGTTTCTTCAATCAAAATCCAAATCAAGTGAAACCTCAAGAGGAACCGGTTCAAAATCCCATACAAGAGCTAGCTCAGGCAATGCGGGGAATCACAGATTTTATGCAAAAGATAGATTCTCGTATGACGGTTATAGAAAAGGGGATGCTTCTTGCACAACCTCTCCCCAATCCTAAACCGCAGTATACGAGATTAGTGATCCCAGCTCTTCAAATCAGATGGGGCATGCTAAATCCATCACCACTCTTAGGAGTGGGAAGATCATTGATAAAACTCTTAGGTTAGGCCCGAAAAGCCTCGAGAACCAGAGAGGACAACAATGATGGATCCGGTGATGCCCCACAAAATCAGGAACCGGAACTTCTAGAGAAGCCGGTTGCTCCATTCCCCCAACGGTTGGTTTCACCAAAACCTCTCTCTAACTCTCGGGATATCTAGAGGTGTTGAAAACAGTGAAAGTCAACATTCCTCTACTTGATGTCGTTAAAGCAGATACCTTCATATGCCAAATTCCTAAAAGACTTATGCACGACCAAGCGACGGCAAATTATTCAAAAGAAAATCTTCGTGACTGAGAAAGTGAGTGCCATCCTGAAGCAAGACGTGCCGCAGAAATTCAAGGATTCCGGTAGCCCAACCAATCATGTGTAATCGGGAACCATCGAATTGATCACACACTTCTTGACTTAGGAGTGAGTGTAAATCTGATTCCCTACTCGGTATACAAACAGTTAGGTTTGGGTGAATTAAAACCCACCCTAACCACACTACAACTTGTTGATCGCTCTGTTCGTGTACCAAGAGGGATAATTGAGGATGTGTTGGTCAAAGTTGATAGATTTTACTACCCTGTAGATTTTATCATCCTGGACACCGAACCCATCAATAACATGAGCACTCAGATTCCCGTCATTCTTGGTCGCCCATTCCTTGCCACGTCAAATGCAATTATCAATTGCAGGAATGGTATCATGACTATGTCTTTTGGAAATTTGACATTGGAGTCAAACATTTTTTCAATAACGGCAGCAATTCAGAGGATGATGACGAGTTCCACGACATTAGCATGATTGACTCTTGCGTGGAAGATACGACACCTCTAACCTTGTCCTCTGACTCTCTAGAGACGTGCCTGGCCCACTCCCATGATTTTGATGATGACATGATTAGGGAGACGTGCACCTTGCTTGATACTGCACCGGTACTTGAAGTTAACCGATGGAGGCCACAATTTGAAGAATTACCACAAACTGATGTAGTGCCTCTGCCGTCTAACCTCAAGCCGCCGAAGCTTGACCTAAAACCTTTGCCCTATGATTTGAAATATGCATATTTGGGTCAAGATGAGACATACCGGTGGTGATCTCTGCCCACCTGGAGAAAGAACAGGAGAGTATGCTTATATCTACTCTCATTGAGCATAAAGGAGCCCTAGGATGGACGATAGCGGACCTCGAAGGAATCGATCCCTCGATTTGTACTCACCGCATATATCTTGAGGATAATGCAAAAACCGCTCGCAACCACAACGTAGACTAAATCCAAATATGAAGGAAGTGGTTAAAGCGAGGTTCTTAAACTATTGGATGTGGGTATTATATACCCTATATCTGATAGTCAATGGGTGAGTCCAACTCAAGTGGTCCCTAAGAAGTCTGGAATCACCATCGTAGCCAATGCTAATAATGAACTCGTGCCAACTAGAGTCACTACTGGTTGGAGAATGTGCATTGACTACAGGAAGTTGAATACCGTCACGAGGAAAGACCACTTTCCTTTACCATTCATTGATCAGATCCTGGAAATGTTAGCTGGTCATTCCTATTACAGTTTTCTTGACGGGTATTCGGGCTACAACCAGATAGAGATAGCCCCTGAAGACCAAGAAAAAACCACATTTACATGTCCCTATGGCACCTTTGCCTATCGAAGGATGTCATTCGGACTATGTAATGCCCCTGCCACCTTTCAGCGATGTATGCTTAGTATCTTTTCTGATATGGTAGGGCAATATCTAGAGGTCTTCATGAACGATTTTTCTGTTTATGGTCCATCTTTCAGCAAGTGCTTGGAAAGTCTTAAATGTGTGCTGAAAAGATGTGAAGAAAAGAACTTGGTACTTAATTGGGAGAAGTGTCATTTCATGGTTCAGAAGGGAATTGTCCTTGGGCATATCATCTCGTCCAAAGGAATCGAGGTAGATAAGGCAAAAATCGATCTTATCTCTAACCTACCTCCACCCAAGAACATCAGAGACGTGCGATCCTTCTTAGGACACGCGAGGTTTACACGAGATTCATAAAGGACTTTAGTCTTCTCTCTCGCCCTTTATGTAATCTTCTTGAAAAGGATGCTCCGTGCGAGTAGATTGCGCAATGCCGGGAAGCTTTCACCAAGCTTAAGGGCACGTTAACCACCTTGCACCTATCATGCGGCCACCCATTGGAGCCTTCCTTTTGAACTTATGTGCGGCGCTTCGATTATGCTCTTGGGGCGGTCCTTGGCCAGAGAAAAGATAAGAAGCCCTACGTCATTCATTACGCGAGTAGAACTCTAAATCCGGCCCAAGTGAACTACTCGACTACGGAAAAGGAACTCTTAGCCGTAGTGTTCGCCTTGGACAAATTTAGGTCCTACTTGATCGGATCCAAGATCATTATCTATACAGATCATGCGGCACTAAAGTATCTTCTTTCTAAGAATGATTCTAAGCCCGCTTGATACGATGGATCCTTCTACTCCAAGAATTTGATTTGGAAATTAAAGATAAAAGGGAGTAGAGAACGTAGTGGCCGATCACCTTTCTCGCCTTAATACCTCGATTCCCTTGAGACAACCCATATCAATGACATGTTCCCTGAGGAACAATTGTTTAGAGTCTCCCATTCACCTTGGTTCGCTAATATTGCTAATTTTCTTATCACAGGTTCTATACTAACACATTGGACTGCGCAAGATAAGAAGAAATTCTTTACCAAGGTGTGCAACTTTTTTTGGGACGATCCATATTTATTTAAATATTGCCCAGATTAAATCTTAAGGAGATGTATGCCAGACGATGAGCATTAGAGTGTCATCTCCTTCTGTCACTCGCAGGCCTGTGGGGTCACTTTTCCGCTAAAAAGACCACGGCCAAGATTCTGATGTGGCTTTATTTCTTGGCCCACTATGTTTAGGGACACTCATGAGTTTTGCAAAGCTTGTGAGCGTTGTCAGAAATTGGGAGCATTGTCCCGTCGAAATATGATGCCTTTGAATCCCATCCTTATCATTGAAGCATTTGATTGCTGGGGCATCGATTTCATGGGACCATTTCCCCAATCGTTTGGAAATCTGTATATTTTGCTCGCCGTGGATTATGTCAATAAATGGGTTGAAGCGATTAGTGTCGAAAGAATGACCATCGCACGGTCATTAAATTCCTGAAAGAGAACATCCTTTCTCGATTCGGAACGCCTCGAGCCATCATTAGTGATGGGGGCTCACACTTTTGTAATAGACCATTCGAGAGCTTAATGAAGAAATACGGTATCTCTCATAAGGTGAGCACCCCATACCATCCACAGACAAGTGGACAAGCTGAGATTTCTAATAGGGAAATTAAACACATTTTGGAGAAAACGGTTAACCCTGATCGTAAGGATTGGTCAATCCGATTGATCGATGCCTTATGGGCATACCGTATTGCATTTAAAACTCCTATTGGAATGTCTCCCTTTAGACTTGTCTATGGGAAAGCTTGTCACTTGCATGTGGAGCTGGAACATAAAGCCTATTGGGCGATTAAAAATCTTAATTTCAATCTAGACAACGCTGCTCGCTACGCAAACTGCAATTGAATGAACTTGAAGAAATCGGAAGAACGACGCATACGAGAATTCGAGAATTTACAAGGACAAGATGAAGCTGTTTCATGACCAACATATTCTACGAAAATCATTCACGCCAGGAAAGTCCTTTTGTATAATTCTCGATTACATCTTTTCCGGGTAAGCTTCGATCTCGTTGGACCGGCCCTTACATTGTTGTTCTTGCTTATCCTCATGGGGCCGTTGAGATAAGAGATCCCGACAATGGCAAGGAGTTTAAAGTAAATGGACATCGTTTAAAGCCATTTGTCGAGAAATTTGATTCGAGGACATGTCCATGCCTCGGACGCTCCTGTTTACCAGGATGATCTCCTAGTCGATGGAGGTATAGGTAGGTTTATCGCTTTCATAGGATTATGGTAGTTGCTTTGGTCGCTGAAGACGTAAACTTAGCGCTCCTGGGAGGCAACCCAACTTTTCAACTTATTTCATTTTCTAGCAAGTTCAATGTTTGTGGGTAACATTCGCAAACCCTCACGAGACGACAACTCGTCCACTAGGGGTAACCTAGGGGTTTAAAGGCTTGTTGCATGCGCTAAATGCAATCGAGAGCACTGCGAAAGTGGTATAGGTAGGATTTTATTTTTATGTTACCTTCTCTCTCGTGCTGACCGGATTCCATGCTGCGATCTCTTGAAAAGTCTCTCACGATTCGTCATCCAGGTACTATCTTCCCTTCACTCTTTCTTTACTTTTGTTGTCCTATGCGCATTCCATACTCTTATCCTTTACATTGAGGACAATGTAGCTTTTAAGATGGGGGTGGGAGATTAGGTTACCTAATCTGAAAATTTTTAAATTTTTTCTGGACTTTCTAGTGAATTCAAAGTGATTGGACGACCATCTTTGATTTAGAATTACAAGATATGGAATATTGGTGATTTACTGCTCTTGGATTCAGTTGCTCGTTAGATTTCACAGTTAAGTTTAATTATTAATCCATGATTAGAAGTTGTAAACATTGATTGAGTCATGATTTCACATGTCACATCTCGCTTACACATTAAGATTTCAGTTTGAAACTGAAGGGTTAATTTGGTGATCAGTAAGCATAGAAGGAACCAACTGGAACAATTGCCCGTCAAGATCAATTAAAAGGAAGAGATCCCGTTGACAAAGGATAGGCAAAGAATCTTCACTATAGGTTTGCTCCCTATAAGTGTGGACTTCATTCCAAAAAAAAAAAAAAAAAAAAAAAAAAAAAAAAAAAAAAAAAAAAACTGAAGGAATGAAAAGATGATCTTTGAGGCAAGCTTTGGTTATTATGAATTCTCTTGTTGATTACCAACGATATCCTGAAATAAAGAATTGAATATTAATGTTGAAAGTTGGGATTACACTTTACATCTGTGGAACTCAATGTTTAGGATCATTTCTAATTAAGGGACTAATACTTTGAATGAAGTTTATCGTGTGCTTGAGTCTAGGAGAGAGTAAGGCCCAACATTCAGGAATTGTTGAATTCTGAATATCTAGATTGTTTTTCAAAATCACTCGAGTTCATAGAAATTTTCCTGTAATTATCAACTTATTTTTCGCATACTTTGCTGGGACTAGCAAAATGCGCTGGTTGGGGGTTGTGTTAAAGGGTCAAATATTGCATATCGGACCCATTTATTGCATGAAATTACAAGCATGACAGTTTAATAGCCTAATTTAATTGAATTTGTGATGCGGGGCGTCTTCATGAGCTTGGACTAAAAAAGGACACTAAAAGCATGGATTTACCGATCCGATGACACTAAAGCAGGGGACGGACTCCAGAAGACCAAGAGCGACGAAATTATACACCAGGGGTCCGCGGAAATCGAGGAATCGAAGTTCAAGTGGCCTGAAAAGTGCCCAAAATGCAAGATCATAGGGTTCCCACCATCTGATCAGTTCGAAACTTCACACGTGGCTTGAGGACCATAAATAAACCGTACATGTAAAATTTCAGCCCCTGGATAACTATGAAAGTGGCCCAACGGGCAGATCAGCCCACTAATTACTGATCTGGGGCCCGCCTGATCTCTGGAATCTCCTCATCTTCAGTCTCAACGCCCTAAATCATGTGAAGAACCAGATGGACGGATTGGATTTCTCACAAACATCTCTGTGGGACCCACACAGGTAGTGCATGTACACATTATATAGGTGCTCCGGGCGCACACCAAAAGACCCGCTGACCGACTCTCCTTCTCAAAACAGAATCCTCATCACAGCAGGCGAACGTGGGACCGCCGGTTCTTCTCAGTGGGGCCCATTCATCATCCAAATAATCAATCTGGACCGTCCATTGTGTAGATAAGTGGGTTATTAACCTCACCTAGAGGACCTTTTGGCATCATGCAAGAAATTGAAAGATCATAGCGATCAAAAGCAGGATGGGCGGTGAAAGAAAAGACTCAATGGGCGGAACCAAAAGACATACAAAATTACCTTATTTCAGCTAGTTTTTCGAGAGTAACGTGATGAACGGATTGGATTTTCCTTCTGAAGTCAATATGGGACCCACCAGCCATCGCAGCGCTAATGACGCAGGCTCTGTTTCGCAACAAAGCCTGCGGATGAATTCTGTGGGCCACAACCGTACGTCAAATGCTTGATCCAAACCGCCCAAGAGAGTCCCTCATTCCATCTCATTCACGCCTAGGTGACAGATTTGAAAAAGACAATGACGTTTGGTTTTTCAACCGTTCAAATGCCCGGTAGATGTCACTAAGAAAGAATCTGCGGGCCACTCCAAATCGTTGCCAAAATCAACATAGGTGACTGGATTTTCGAGCCGCATCCAATGGACGGAGTAGATTTGTCCATCGACAGCAACTATGGGCCCTATGAAGAACCAGCGTACGGTCTTGTGGTGATTGATGCGTAAACATCCGCACCTGCTTGCGTAAAGGGGAGAAAGCTCTCACCGACTGATGGTTTTTTGTTTGGCTATAAAGAGGAGCAGGCCGGTTGTTTTAGTGGAGAGAGATAAAAGAAAAGAACAGAAAATAGGGAGTTTTGGGGCTGCTGTGGAGAACGTGGGAAGGAAAACGGATTGGCTGCCGAACGTGGAGCAGTTGCTGCTGCTGTGCACGATCAGGGATTGAAGGAGCTTGGGCAGACGGCTGGAGATCTGACAGGAGAGAGAGAAAGACAGGGAGAGAAGAAAGAAGGTTTTTTCTTTGTTTTTTCTTTTTATTATGCTTTTCTTCTCAAATTTCTGATGAGATCTAGCCCATCCATGCGTGGCTAATCCTCTTAGCTAGGGCTAAGAGGTGAAGCTTGTAGCGAGATGGGAGAACCTACTTTATGCCTTTAATTTAAATTTCTAAACTGAAGTTGATATAGTTGATTATTAAAGGAATATTTTTCTTAGTTTTTAATGGCATATTGTGACTGAAATTACAATGGGCGTGCAATGGCTTTGAATATTCCTTTCCTTTTTTATGTTTATGAAGTCAGGAACCTCTGTTGTTCATCATTGTCCCATGGGCATGGTAGGATGACAGTACCTTCCTGACCTTCATAGCATGTTGATTGATTGATATTTAGATTTAATCATGTTGTTTGCTTTGTCTCACTGGGCATGGTTTGGTGATGGAATCCATTCTAATTCATACACCTTTCATCTCTTGAAACCTATATCAATGGCAATTCAGTAAATTTCCATAATTTGTGATCCTGGCATACGATCTCCCGATCTCTACAAGTGGATCCTCTGAATCCCTAGTTTCCTTCCTCTGAATTCCTTAAAGTTTTAGATAATTATTCCACAATTATTTCCTAAATTCTATTTGGTTTAGATCACATCTTAGTCTAGTTCTAGTTCTACTTGGTTTCAGATAACGTACGGGTTTCAGTCCCTGTGGATTCGACCTCGGTCTTACCGAGTTTATTACTACATCACAACCCCGCACTTGGGGAGTGAACAAGTTTTTGGCGCCGTTGCCGGGGACTGACGGTTACGATTTTCTAAATTAATTAGTTTTAGAATTAGGATAAGATTAGGATTTTATTAACTTTAGTTTTAGATTTTTCTATTTGATTTTTAGAACTAACTTGTTTCCTGTTTTGTAGGATCCTGACATAAAATCTCTAAATTGGTAATTCTTTCCTAAATTCTCTACTTTTTCTTTTTATAGAATTAGGGTTTAGATCTTAGAAACTTTCTAATTCTAGTATCCTCTGTTCTGTAGGAAATAGGTTATTTTTAGAATTTAGGTTATTTAGAAATTGACTTTCTATTTTGGTTCTATTAACTTTCTAATTCTAACACTTTTTGAATCTAATTCTGTTTCTTAGTTTAGTTTTAGGATTTTTGTTTAGAAACTAACCTTTCTATTTTGTAGGCCTTTAAGATAGAAATCTCTATTTTGGTACACTCCTTCCCTACTCTCTATTTTTCAATTTTCTTGTAGTAATTTACTTTTTAGTTTAGGCTTTCCTAGTTTACTTTAGAAATTTCCGTTTTTCTTTAAAGAATACTTTCTTTTAGAAATTACTTTACTGTTATTTTTCTTTTAAAGTATCATTTCTCTCCTTTATAGAATCTAACTTATTTTTGTTTTATTTTGCGGGTCCTTAACTTAGGAGCTTCAATTTGGTAATCCTTTCCAATTCTCCCTCTCTTTCTTCTAGATTTTCTTTCCTTTCTTAGGTTAAGTTTTTAATTGAGGGTGCGAGTGTTTCATGCCCAAGTGGGCCCGTGACAACACTCGGCGTCTCTTGGTGAAGGAGGATTGTTGAGGGGTTGACTATCCATCGCGAGGATTAGACACCGCTCGAAATCCCCTGAGTTAACCGAGGTCATGGCTGAAGACCAACCTCCTCTACTTCCACCCGGGGTGGAGGATACCCAAGATGAGAATGAGGTGCAACAGCACCCCGCCTCGTACTTTACGAGATTTTTACAACCGGCGGGAGTGAGTACGCCCTCATGCATGATTTTCCTGAAAACACAGACAAATGGACATCAAGCCAGAGTTATCCAACTCCTTCCCAAATTCCATGGACTTGAATCGAGAGTCCATATTTACATTTGAAAGAGTTCGATGAAATTATAGCTACATTATGTTTTCCTAATGTATATGAGGATACAGGGTGAAACTCTTTCCTTTTTCCTTAAAAGAGAAAGCTAAGACGTGGTTACATTCACTGCGTCCTAGATCCATTGGCACATGGAGCGACATGCAGAGGGAATTCATAAAAAAATTCTTCCCACATCATAAAACGATTACCCTCAGAAAAGCGATCATGAACTTTGCCAAAAAGGAAGATGAAACATTCTTTCAATGTTGGGAAAGGTTCAAAGATTTGGTCAGTTCATACCCACAACACGGATTTGAAACGTGGCGCATTACAAATTTTTTCTATGATGGAGTGACATCTTCCATGCGCCAAATGGTCGAGACAATGTGTAATGGAGAGTTCATTAATAAAGACATCGACGAGGTATGGGACTACCTCGATAGTTTGGCTGAAAAACACAATCTTGGGACTATTACCCAAAGTCGAACACCACGTCTAGGCCAACTCAATCAAAGGAGAAAGGTGGATTATATCTTTGAAAGAAGAGGATGATCTCAAGTGTAAAGTGACTACGCTCATAAGGAAAGTTGAGGCCATGGAAGGAAAGAAGGATAAGGTCAATGAAATTGTTTGCGGCATCTGTGATTGCAACATTCACACAACGGAAAACTTACAATACCCGCCTTTCGAGGAGTGTTGAATGAACAAGCCAATGCCGTAAATAACTATCAAAGACCTTTTACTGGACCTAACTCCAACACATACAATCCTGGCTGGAAAAATCATCCAAACTTTAGTTGGAGGAATGGACAAACGGCGACTCCTCCAGGTTTCTTCAATCAAAATCCAAATCAAGTGAAACCTCAAGAGGAACCGGTTCAAAATCCCATACAAGAGCTAGCTCAGGCAATGCGGGGAATCACAGATTTTATGCAAAAGATAGATTCTCGTATGACGGTTATAGAAAAGGGGATGCTTCCTGCACAACCTATCCCCAATCCTAAACCGCAGTACGAGAATAATGATCCCAGCTCTTCAAATCAGATGGGGCATGCTAAATCCATCACCACTCTTAGGAGTGGGAAGATCATTGATAAAACTCTTCCGGTTAGGCCCGAAAAGCCTCAAGAACCAAAAGAGGACAACAATGATGGATCCAGTGATGTCCCACAAAAAGTGGAACCGGAACTTTTAGAGAAGCCAGTTGCTCCATTCCCCCAACGGTTGGTTTCACCAAAACCTCTCTCTAACTCTCAGGATATCCTAGAGGTGTTGAAACAGGTGAAAGTCAACATTCCTCTACTTGATGTCGTTAAACAGATACCTTCATATGCCAAATTCCTAAAAGACTTATGCACGACCAAGCGACGGAAAATTATTCAAAAGAAAATCTTCTTGTATGAGAAAGTGAGTGCCATCCTGAAGCAAGACGTGCCGCAGAAATTCAAGGATCCCGGTAGCCCAACCATATCATGTGTAATCGGGAACCATCGAATTGATCACGCACTTCTTGACTTAGGAGCGAGCGTCAATTTGATTCCCTACTCGGTATACAAACAGTTAGGTTTGGGTGAATTAAAACCCACCCTAACCACACTACAACTTGCTGATCGCTCTGTTCGTGTACCAAGAGGGATAATTGAGGATGTGTTGGTCCAAGTTGATAGATTTTACTACCCTGTAGACTTTATCATCCTGGACACCGAACCCATCAATAACATGAGCACTCAGATTCCCGTCATTCTTGGTCGCCCATTCCTCGCCACGTCAAATGCAATTATCAATTGTATGAATGGTATCATGACTATGTCTTTTGGAAATTTGACATTGGAGTCAAACATTTTTTTCAATAATGGCAGCAACTCGGAGGATGATGACGATTTCCACGATATTAACATGATTGACTCTTTCGTGGAAGATACGACACCTCCGACCTTATCCTCCGACCATCTGAGACGTGCCTGGCCCACTCCCATGATTTTGATGATGACATGATTAGGAGACGTGCGCCTTGCTTGATATTGCAGGTACTTGAAGTTAACCGATGGAGGCCACAATTTGAAGAATTACCACAACCGATGTAGTGCCTCTACCGTTTAACCTCAAGGAACCGAAGCTTGACCTAAAATCTCTACTCTCTGATTTAAAATATGTTTATTTAGGTCAAGTTGAGACATACCCGGTGGTGATTTTATCCCACCTTGAGTAAGAATAGGACACTATGATCATATTTACTCTCATTGAGTATAAGGGAGCCCTTGGATGGATGATTGCGGACCTCAAGAGAATTGACCTTTCAATTTGTACTCACCGCATTTATCTTGAGGATAATGCGAAGACTTCTCGGTAATCACAGCGTAGACTAAATTTAAACATGAAAGAAGTGATTAAAGCCGAGGTTCTTAAACTATTGGATGTGGGTATTATATACCCTATATCCGATAGTCAATGGGTGAGTCTAACTCAGGTGGTTTCTAAGAAGTCCGGAGTTACCATTGTAACCAATGCCAATAATGAACTCGTGCTAACTAGTGTTACTACTGGTTAGAGAATGTGCATTAACTACAGAAAGTTGAATACTGTCATGAGGAAGGACCACTTTCCTTTACCATTCATTGATCAGATCCTGGAAAGGTTAGTTGGCCATTCCTATTACAGTTTCCTTGACGGGTATTCGGGCTACAATCAGATAGAGATTGCCCCTGAAGACCAGGAAAAGACCACATTTACATGTCCCTACGGCACCTTTGCCTTCGAAGGATGCCATTCGGACTATGTAATGCCCTTGCCACCTTTCAGCGATGTATGCTTAGTATCTTTTCTGATATGGTGGGGAAATATCTAGAGGTCTTCATGGATGATTTCTCTGTTTACGGTCCATCTTTCAGCGAGTGCTTAGAAAGTCTTAAATGTGTGCTGAAAAGATGTGAAGAAAAAAACTTGGTACTTAATTGGGAGAAATGTCATTTCATGGTTCAGAAGTGAATTGTCCTTGGGCATATCATCCCGTCCAAAGGAATCGAGGTAGATAAGGCAAAAATCGATCTTATCTCTAACTTACCTCCACCCAAGAACATCAGAGACGTGCGATCCTTCTTAGGACACGCAGGATTTTACAGGCGATTCATAAAGGACTTTAGTCTCCTCTCTCGTCCTTTATGCACTCTTCTTCAAAAGGATGCTCCGTACGAGTGGACTGAGCAATGCCAGGAAGCTTTCACCAAGCTTAAGGGCACGTTAACCATTGCACCTATCATGCAGTCACCCGACTGGAGCCTTCCTTTTGAGCTTATGTGCGACACTTCTGATTATGCTCTTGGGGCGGTCCTAGGCCAGAGAAAAGATAAGAGGCCCTACGTCATTCATTACGCAAGTAGAACTTTAAATTCTGCCCAGGTGAACTACTCGACTATGGAAAAGGAACTCTTAGCTGTAGTATTCGCCTTGGACAAATTTAGGTCCTACTTATGGGATCCAAGATCATTATCTACACAGATCATGCGGCACTTAAGTATCTTCTTTCTAAGAATGATTCTAAGCCCCGTTTGATACGATGGATCCTTCTACTCCAAGAATTTGATTTAGAAATTAAAGATAAAAAGGGAGTAGAGAATGTAGTGGCCGATCACCTTTCTCGCCTTAATACCTCTGATTCCCTTGAGGCAACCCATATCAATGATATGTTCCTTGATGAACAACTGTTCAGAGTCTCCCATTCACCTTGGTTCGCTGATATTGCTAATTATCTTGCTATAGGTGCCATATGGAGAGCATCCAAGATAAGAAGAAATTCTTCACCGAGGTGCGCAACTTTTCCTGGGATGATCCTTACTTATTTAAATATTGCCTGACCAAATTCTAAGGAGATGTGTACCAGACGATGAGCATCGAAGTGTCATCTCCTTCTGTCACTCTCAGGCTGTGGTGGTCACTTTTCGCTAAAAGACCACGGCCAAGATTCTGCAGTGTGGCTTTTATCGCCCACTATGTATAGGGATACTCATGAGTTTTGCAAGGCTTGTGAGCGTGGTCCAAAAATTGGGAGCATTGTCCCGTCGAAATATGATGCCTTTGAATCCCATCCTTATCATTGAAGCATTTGATTGTTGGGGCATCGATTTCATGGGACCATTTCCCCAATCGTTTGGAAATCTGTATATTTTGCTCGCCGTGGATTATGTCACTAAATGGGTTGAAGCGATTCCGTGTCGAAAGAATGACCATCGCACGGTCATTAAATTCTTAAAAGAGAACATCCTTTCTCGATTCGAAACGCTTCGAGCCATCATTAGTGATGGGGGCTCACACTTTTGTAATAGACCATTCGAGAGCTTAATGAAGAAATACTGTATCTCTCATAAGGTGAGCACCCCATACCATCCACAAACAAGTGGACAAGCCGAGATTTCTAATAGGGAGATTAAACACATTTTGGAGAAAACGGTTAACCCCGATCGTAAGGATTGGTCAATCCGATTGACCGATGCCTTATGGGCATACCGTATTGCCTTTAAAACTCCTATTGGAATGTCTCCCTTTAGACTTGTCTATGGGAAAGCTTGTCACTTGCCCGTGGAGCTGGAACATAGAGCCTACTGGGCGATAAAAAATCTGAATTTCAATCTGGACAACGCTGGCTCGCTACACAAACTTCAGTTGAATGAACTTGAAGAAATCCGGAATGACGCATACGAGAACTCGAGAATTTACAAGGACAAGATGAAGGCGTTTCATAATCAATATATTCTGCGAAAATCATTCACGACACAGGTTAGAAAGTCCTTTTGTATAACACTCAACTACATCTCTTTTCAGGTAAGCTTCGATCTCGTTGGACCGACCCTTACATTGTTGTCATCGCTTATCCTCATGGGGCCGTTGAGATAAGAGATCCCGATAATGGCAAAGAGCTTAAAGTAATGGACATCGATTAAAACCATTTGTCGAAAAATTTGATTCAGAGGACATGTCCATGCCTCTGACTGATCCTGTTTACCAGGATTGATCTCTTAGTTTGGCGGACCCAGGTTATCAAGATTGATTAATTCATGGTCCATTCTTGTCTAGTTGAAGACGTTAAACTTAGCGCTCCTAGGACGCAACCCAAATTTTCATTCCATTTCACTTTTCTCATTCATTAGTTCAATGTTTGTGGGTAGCATTGCCGCAAACCCTCACGAGACTACAACTCGTCCACTAGGGGTAACCTAGGGGTTTAAAGGCTTGTTGCATGCGCTAAATGCAATCGAGAGCACTTGCGAAAGTGGTATAGGTAGGATTTTATTTTTGTTAGTTCTGTGTCACTTTCTCTCTCGTGCTGACCGGATTCCATGCTGCGATCTCTTGAAAAGTCTCTCACGATTCGTCATCCAGGTACTATCTTCCCTTCACTCTTTCTTTACTTTTGTTGTCCTATGCGCATTCCATACTCTTATCCTTTACATTGAGGACAATGTAGCTTTTAAGATGGGGGTGGGAGATTAGGTTACCTAATCTGAAAATTTTTAAATTTTTTCTGGACTTTCTAGTGAATTCAAAGTGATTGGACGACCATCTTTGATTTAGAATTACAAGATATGGAATATTGGTGATTTACTGCTCTTGGATTCAGTTGCTCGTTAGATTTCACAGTTAAGTTTAATTATTAATCCATGATTAGAAGTTGTAAACATTGATTGAGTCATGATTTCACATGTCACATCTCGCTTACACATTAAGATTTCAGTTTGAAACTGAAGGGTTAATTTGGTGATCAGTAAGCATAGAAGGAACCAACTGGAACAATTGCCCGTCAAGATCAATTAAAAGGAAGAGATCCCGTTGACAAAGGATAGGCAAAGAATCTTCACTATAGGTTTGCTCCCTATAAGTGTGGACTTCATTCCCCTTCTTGGTTATTAGTCTTCGAAAAAAAAAAAAAAAAAAAACTGAAGGAATGAAAAGATGATCTTTGAGGCAAGCTTTGGTTATTATGAATTCTCTTGTTGATTACCAACGATATCCTGAAATAAAGAATTGAATATTAATGTTGAAAGTTGGGATTACACTTTACATCTGTGGAACTCAATGTTTAGGATCATTTCTAATTAAGGGACTAATACTTTGAATGAAGTTTATCGTGTGCTTGAGTCTAGGAGAGAGTAAGGCCCAACATTCAGGAATTGTTGAATTCTGAATATCTAGATTGTTTTTCAAAATCACTCGAGTTCATAGAAATTTTCCTGTAATTATCAACTTATTTTTCGCATACTTTGCTCGGGACTAGCAAAATGCTGGTTGGGGGTTGTGTTAAGGGTCAAATATTGCATATCAGACCCATTTATTGCATGAAATTACAAGCATGACACCGTTTAATAGCCTAATTTAATTGAATTTGTGATGCAGGGCGTCTTCATGAGCTTGGACTGGGAAAGGACACTAAAAAGCATGGATTTACCGATCTGATGACACTAAAGCAGGGGACGGACTCCAGAAGACCAAGAGCGACGAAATTATACACCAGGGGTCCGCGGAAATCGAGGAATCGAAGTTCAAGTGGCCTGAAAAGTGCCCAAAATGCAAGATCATAGGGTTCCCACCATCTGATCAGTTCGAAACTTCACACGTGGCTTGAGGACCATAAATAAACCGTACATGTAAAATTTCAGCCCCTGGATAACTATGAAAGTGGCCCAACGGGCAGATCAGCCCACTAATTACTGATCTGGGGCCCGCCTGATCTCTGGAATCTCCTCATCTTCAGTCTCAACGCCCTAAATCATGTGAAGAACCAGATGGACGGATTGGATTTCTCACAAACATCTCTGTGGGACCCACACAGGTAGTGCATGTACACATTATATAGGTGCACCGGGCGTTCACCAAAAGACCAAAAGTCGGTCAGCAAGCGCTGACCGACTCTCCTTCTCAAAACAGAATCCTCATCACAGCAGGCGAACGTGGGACCGCCGGTTCTTCTCAGTGGGGCCCATTCATCATCCAAATAATCAATCTGGACCGTCCATTGTGTAGATAAGTGGGTTATTAACCTCACCTAGAGGACCTTTTGGCATCATGCAAGAAATTGAAAGATCATAGCGATCAAAAGCAGGATGGGCGGTGAAAGAAAAGACTCAATGGGCGGAACCAAAAGACATACAAAATTACCTTATTTCAGCTAGTTTTTCGAGAGTAACGTGATGAACGGATTGGATTTTCCTTCTGAAGTCAATATGGGACCCACCAGCCATCGCAGCGCTAATGACGCAGGCTCTGTTTCGCAACAAAGCCTGCGGATGAATTCTGTGGGCCACAACCGTACGTCAAATGCTTGATCCAAACCGCCCAAGAGAGTCCCTCATTCCATCTCATTCACGCCTAGGTGACAGATTTGAAAAAGACAATGACGTTTGGTTTTTCAACCGTTCAAATGCCCGGTAGATGTCACTAAGAAAGAATCTGCGGGCCACTCCAAATCGTTGCCAAAATCAACATAGGTGACTGGATTTTCGAGCCGCATCCAATGGACGGAGTAGATTTGTCCATCGACAGCAACTATGGGCCCTATGAAGAACCAGCGTACGGTCTTGTGGTGATTGATGCGTAAACATCCGCACCTGCTTGCGTAAAGGGGAGAAAGCTCTCACCGACTGATGGTTTTTGTTTGGCTATAAAGAGGAGCAGGCCGGTTGTTTTAAGAAGGAAAAAAGGAGGGAAGAAAAAGGGAGTTTTTTTTCTGTGGTTTTCTGCTATGCACGGCTGGAACGTGAGGATAAAAGAAAAGAACAGAGACGGCTGGAGATCTGACAGGAGAGAGAGAAAGACAGGGAGAGAAGAAAGAAGGTTTTTTCTTTGTTTTTTCTTTTTATTATGCTTTTCTTCTCAAATTTCTGATGAGATCTAGCCCATCCATGTGTGGCTAATCCTCTTAGCTAGGGCTAAGAGGTGAAGCTTGTAGCGAGATGGGAGAACCTACTTTATGCCTTTAATTTAAATTTCTAAACTGAAGTTGATATAGTTGATTATTAAAGGAATATTTTTCTTAGTTTTTAATGGCATATTGTGACTGAAATTACAATGGGCGTGCAATGGCTTTGAATATTCCTTTCCTTTTTATGTTTATGAAGTCAGGAACCTCTGTTGTTCATCATTGTCCCATGGGCATGGTAGGATGACAGTACCTTCCTGACCTTCATGGCATGTTGATTGATTGATAATTAGATTAATTCTGTTGTTTGCTTTGTCTCCTGGGCATGGTTTGGTGATGGAATCCACTCTAATTCATACACCTTTCATCTCTTGAAACCTATATCAATGGCAGTTCAGTAAATTTTCATAATTTGTGATAGTGGCATACGATCTCCCTGATCTCTACAAGTGGATCCTCTGAATCCCTAGTTTTCGTCCTCTGAATTCCTTAAAGTTTTAAATAATTATTCCACAATTATTTCCTAAATTCTATTTGGTTTAGATCACATCTTAGTCTAGTTCTAGTTCTACTTGGTTTCAGATAACGTACAGGTATCAGTCCCTGTGGATTCGACCTCGGTCTTACCGAGTTTATTACTACATCACAACCCTGCACTTGGGGGGTGAACAGTTCGATAGGAGGGGAGTCCTCATCCTTATCCTGGGCCTCCTCTTCTTCCTCGCTCTGCTCTTCTTCTATTTCAGCTCCCTCTTCTTCCTCACTATCTTCCTCTTTACTCTCTGTCTCATCCCCACTCTCTTCAAGTTAGGCTTGTTGTTGTCGCGGCCCGATACCCATCTAATTGAGAGTCGCTTCATTGATGTAGTGGATCGGCACCGGCTTCTCCGCCCCTAGCCTGTAGCCAAACTCATGTGCAATCTTGCATATGAGTTGGCCGAATGGGAGCGAATCTGTCCTCCTGTTAGAGCGTGCGGTGAGAACTATCTGTCGCAGAACATAAGTGGGCACACACAGCTTCTCTCCCTGCCCCACTTGATATAGGAAATCTACCATCAGGTGCGTGCACTCGCTGCGGTTGCTCCACCTAGGGTAGATGTTGAACGTGAAGATATGGTAAAGCAAACTAAAGTCACCAGACATATGGGTCGCTAGAAGGCTATTGTTGGATTGCCACTGAATCAGTTGGCCACAAAGGGCCCATGTGTGACGATCTCTTTCATGTACACTCCTTAGATTCTTCTCAGTTGCATGTACCTCGCCAAGAGGCACATTCATAAGCCACGATATTAAACCAACGTCGATGGTGGCTTCCCGATCTCTTCCACAAGGGGTCTTGAACTATAAGGGCTCCAGCGTAGGCTCTCGAATGTGAGCATAGAAAGCTTGGACAGTGCTCACATTAGCACGGTACTCGCCCTCGTATAGTGGACCCCACCTGGCCTGTTCCAGGCGCTTGAGTAAGAGGTATACTCCAAATAGCCTTGCATCCACATGAGCTTCAAAAAGGACCCTACGGCCCTCATAAACTCCATGCGATAGCTCCGCCAACAGCATCCTTCTAATGAGAGTCTGGGGATCAAGATCCCGTTTAGTCTAAAACTCCCGAGTGATGCTCGTACTCGCGGCGGCACCTCTCAGTCTCCTCGAATGAGTAGGGCGACTAGGCCCAGCTTCTTCCATAGGAGCTCTTTTCTTTCCCATGAGAGAAAGAAGGGCAGAAAGTGACAAAACAGTCACCACAAGCTCAAAAAGAGCCATTGAACTAGAAGGAAAAAGTGGGTATGAGATGGATTATAGGCTCACAAGAGTGTTGAAGCACACAATGGTATTTGTGTGTTCCAAAAAGAGAAGAAATTAAGAAAGTTGAAGGAATAGGGAAGATGAGGAGAGGGATTGTTGGGTTTTGGAATCTTGAGCTACAAAAGGGGGATGTGTAGGCTCAAATGAAAGGGAAATAAAGAGGGAAAATGATGGAATCAAGGAGGTGAATGAGCTTACATGAATTTGAGACTTAAGGGAGGGTTTAAGAGCTTAAATGGGACAATGTGAAGGGGTTGGCAGAGGTGCTAGAGGGTTTATGAGAGGGTGGTGCAAGGGTTGCACGAAAATGAGAAAGAGAGTGGTTGAAGGAGGGATTTGAGTGAAAAATATAAAATTTTTAGAGGAAAGGAAAGCTTGGAGTGGTAGTTTATGAAGGAGAGGTGGTGTAGGAGGGTTTTTAACAGACCCCACCTGCGTGCGTGGGCCCCACAATAGCCATGAAGGATCGGCCCGGGCCGGCCGGCCCTGTTTGGTGGCGAGGCCTTGGCAAACCGGCGAGGTCCTCACCGACCATTAAAGATTTTAGCGAGGGCTCGCCCTTTAGGTGAGGTCCTACTGCCCCCTGGGTCCCAAAAAGGTGTGGGTCCCACCCTGGGTCCCCCCTGGAGGTGTGTCGTTTGGCCCCTCACTACGTTTCGACTCGTTTCGGGTCATTTTATATAATTTCTGGTGTAACTATGCATTTTCTGACTGTTGAAGGCTGGGATTGGATAAATCATGGTCTAAACTCATCGATTGACGGTCTAGGGATGATCCGGGGTCACCTCAAGCGATCACGGATGGTTAGGGACCCGAGCAAAGCGATCGATTTCGGTGATTTTCGCCAATTTGCGAAACTGGAAGTCCTAAGCTTGTATCTACATTTTTCTCACACCCACCTAGGTCTAAATGCGTTAGCGTACATTGGGTGACCATAGCCTAGGTCCGGTTTAATCCAAATCATGCTCTGATACTAACTTGTAACGCCTTGAAAATCGGGAGTCAAGTAAAGTCCAACTCCCGAGTTCCAACGCATCACTTATGCAACATATTTAATGATGATTAAATGTTGTCTGGGTTAGTGCATTACTCATGAGTGGGATTATACCAAAAAAGTAATTCATACTCTAGATCAATTCATATAACGCAAGCGAAGACTGGAAAAATGTATATAAACTGTATGAACCAAAAGATCACGATCGGTCTTCAGAGTATGAATACATCACTGAGTCTCATATACATGTCATAGTTTTAAATAGTTCAACTACCAAAAACAAACCCTGTGTCCCCGTCGATCCGGATGGCCAAAACGAAACCCCTAGAGAACTACATATAAGAGAACACATCCTGATCATCATAGAAATTAAGCTCTGCCTCCTGAGTTGCATCATCATCTGTAACTAAGACAGAGTCTGGTGGGTGTTCAAAACACCGTCCCAGAACATGGGAGTGAGTGATCAACTCAGTGGAACAATAAAGCAAAGGTTAACATGTTATCAATTCAGTCAAGCAGTAATGATAACGCAATACAAGCAAATATCCCTAAGTACTGTGATTAATGCAAGAATGATATGAATAATGATTCATGCCCTCGCCTACGCTCCCTTAGCGACTTCATCTTATGATCGCGCATGAAACATTCCCACAGTGCTTGACCTGCTACGCTAAACGCACACGTAATGCGGTGCATGAGCGTGATTACCAAGTTATTATTAGTTCTTTTCATACAGTAGGATTGGGAAACTAAGGTACCTCCCTTATATCAATTCCCAAACAATGATCCATTCTAGGGTCGTCAATCCTAGTAAATCTCATACGATGATACGGTTCTAGGTTGCTGCAAAGGGCTCGTCACCTTATCAGTGCAGGCCTAGTGTACTCTTGTTACTACGTAAGGGCTCGTCACATCTACACAGTCTTAGTATACGCTCGAGGTCACTTGTTCACTCCCCAAGTATAGGGTTGTGATGTAGTAATTAACTCGGTGAGACCGAGGTCAAATCCTAAGGGACTGATTCCTGTACGTAATCTGAAACTAAATAGAACTAGAACTAGACTAAGATGTAATCTAAATCAAGCGAATATGAGGAAATAATTGTGAATAGATTAATTAAAAATTAATAAAAATAAAGATGGGAATTAGGGTGCCAAGGATCCACTTGTAGCAATTAGGAAGTTACCTTGTATTGATTCAAGGACACAACTGGAATCAGAGTCCCATCCTATCCAGTTGGTAAGAAGAGGTTTGTCAGATCTTTGAATGTCTCATGGATCTAATCATCAATAGATACGATTGGTGTAGATTTGGAAGTGATCCCAACCTAAAATCTACATTGTCCACAATGTAAAAGAAATAAGCATGCAATGCACATGGGACAACGAAAGTACAAGAGGAGTGATGAAAATATAGTACCTGGACGAAAGAATCAAGAGGCTTTCCAAAGATATCTACTTAAGAGTGGGTCAGCATAAGAGAGAAACCAACAGAAGTAAAATAAAAATAATAAAAATAAAATCCTACCAACATAGTGTATGCAAAAAGCCTTTAAACCCCTAGGTTGCCCCTAGTGGACGAGTTGTAGTCTCGTGAGGGTTTGCAGCAATGTTACCCACAAACATTGAACTAACTAACTAGAAAAATGAAATGGAATGAAAAGTTGAATTGGCTCCCATGAGCGCTAAGTTTACCGTCTATCCTAAAACAGCATAAAGGAAACTACCCTAGTCCTAAGAAAGCAAGGAAAAACTACTGAGTCAAGCCGCAAGGTTCCTCTTTCGGCCAATATCTTGATAAGTTTCTCGGTAAGTTCCTCAACAGGATCATCCGAAAGCCCTTTTCTCAATAAGCTTGGACGCCTTGGAGCATGACCTTCCAGAGAAACTTATGTACCTCATAAGAAATTTTCCGTTGAAGTGCTTGAGGTATCATGCAAGGAGTCCACCTTTTCTTGTATCATGAGGTCGTTGGAATCCACAAGATGTGCCAAGCATGAGTTCAAACATGTGGGAAAGTCAGCTAGGAGTGACTCGTCTCCTGCATCGAAATCTGTGATGATGACCCCAAGGATTCCATCGTCTTTTGAAGTGGATGGACGCATGCTCTCTTGCTCCAGCCCTACACAGACAGATCGAGGGTCAATAGACGAAGTATTGATGCGCAGACTCTGTTCATTGATACTACTCAGAAGTGACAGGGAATCATCAAAATTCAATAGTTCAAATGGTGGCCTCAACTGGGTGGTTTTAAATTCCAGAGTCGTATTGAGTGACTCGTCCATCTCCCGAATCATATCATCATGTAATTCAGGGGAGTGGTTCAAACATGTCTCACAAGAGATAGAAGGGTTGGTTGTAATGAGCTCATCCACTTTTAAATCAGATATGTCAGGTGAGTGGAGTAGTTCATTATGACCACTCACTTCGTGCACTTCTTGATCATTGACCTGGACCAAACTTGAGATTAATTCCAGGGGAACTAGGGTTGCACACTCATGATCGTCATCCCAATACTCACCATATTCTAGTTCAGTGCAGTGCACATTTGGGATGGGATCACTTTCCTCCCATTCTATTCTCAGATTGGGTTTAGGTTCACATAAACCAACCTCTCCCCCATCATTGAAATCTAGTGTATCCTGTGAGTGAAGTATATCATCATCATTATATTTGAAAGACACCCATGTATCTCCACCATTCTTTTGAACAGTCATTGAGATCGACTCATCGGGGAATTGAACCGTATGCTCATTAATGGAATCCAACTCCTCATTCCAAATTTCAGATTTCTTCAAAAGCGAGTGAGGATCACTTTCCTCGCATTGTATTTCTGGATTGGATTGTAGTTGGGATGAGCGAGCTTCCTCTATCCTATCGAGGTGCGAATTGAGTGCTTCCATTGCTTTTCTAATTTCAGCAAGACACTCCATGTTATGCTGAAATGAATTCTCTTGGATCGTTTCTGGTTGGTTCTCAAAGGTAGGGTATCCAAGAGAATAATCATTACAACATGTTGTTGGTTCATCTTCCTAGTTTTGATGGTTCCACTGGTTATTGTCATACTGATCATACATGGGAGAACATGATGGTTGATAATAATCTTCATTCCCATAATTATGATCATATACAGACCTATCAGTCGATGGTGCATAACGTTTTAGTCGGTTCTCAATGTTGGTTCTCGATGGAGAAAAATCTTGATGTATACGTTGAATTCCAAAACCCTCAGGCATTCCCTAAAACTGCTTATCCATCTCAGCATAGACATGTACCCAAGCTTCCGTGGTGAACCTTAATTCTGATTCTAATCCTAGAAGAAAATAAAAAATTCCTATAGCAGTACAGAAAGTAAGAGGAGAAGTTAGAAGGATGTTACCAAATGAGAAGTTCCTATGTTAAGATCCTGCAAAAGAAAATAAAAGAGATTAGTTTCTAAAATAGAAAGTCTAAAGTTAAAAAGTTCCTACAATTGAAATAGAAAGTTAGTTTTTAAAAAGGAAAGTTCCCTAAACTTAGAAGCTAAGTTAGTTTCTGAAAAGAAGACCTAGAATTAGAAAGTTTCTAAAATAGAAAATCTAAACCTAAAATTAAAAAGTTTCTAAAAATAAACTAATTCTTAAAAAGGAAAGTTTCTAAAAATAAAATAAAGGAAAGATGAGTTAGTTTCTAAAATTAGAAAGAATTTCTAAAAAGGGAAATAACTAACCTAGTTTTTAAAAACAAAAGAGGAAAGTTTTTAAAAATAAACTAGTTCCTAAAAATATAAAAATACTAGAAAATAGAAAATTTCTAAAATTAAAAGAAAGCCTAGAATAAGAAAATTTCTAAAACACAAACCCTAATTCTAAAAATAGAAAAAGTAAAGGAATTAGAAAAGGATTACCAATTTAGAAGTTTATGTCAGGATCCTACAAAACAAGAAACAAGTTAGTTCTAGAAATCAAATAGAAATAAAAATCTAAAACTAAAGTTTGTAAAATCCTAATCTCAAACTAATTCTAAAACTAATTAATTTCAAAGAATCGTAACTGTCAATCCCTGGCAACGACGCCAAAAAGTTGTTCATTCCCCAAGTATAGCGTTGTGATGTAGTAATAAACTCAGTGAGACCGAGGTCGAATCTCAAGGGACTGATACCTGTACGTAATCTGAAACTAAATAGAACTAGAACTAGACTAAGATGTAATCTAAATCAAGCAAATATGAGAGAATAATTGTGAATAAATTAATTAAAAACTAATAAAAATAAAGGTGGAAACTAAGGTGCCAAGGATCCACTTATAGCAATTGGGAAGTTACCTTGTATTGATTCAAGGACACAACTGGAATCAGAGTCCCATCCTATCCAGTTGGTAAGAAGAGATTTGTCAGATCTCTGAATGTTTCATGGAACTAATCATCAACAGATACGATTGGTGTAGATTTAGAAGTGATTCCATCACCTAACCATGCCCAGGAGACTATGGCAAACAATAGCAATTTACCAATACCACAGCCAATCACAAGAGAATTGTGAAAGTTAGGAAGGGGTTTCGTCACCCAACCATGCCAAGGAGACAATGGTGAACAACAGAGCGTCCTAAGTTCACAATCTCATAATGAAAAGAACATACTGAACGCTACTATTGCAGATCTACTGTAATTTGAGTCACAATAAATCATTAAAAACTAAAAGTATTTCTTAATAATCAAACTAAAATCCATAAGAGTTCAATAACCATGAATCAAAGCAAAGCTAACAATCCAATCACACTACAAGTTTCACCTCTTAACCCTAGCTAAGAGGTTTAGCCTATCATAATCATGATCAGACTAAAGTCTCATAAAAGCACTAAAAGAAGAAGAAAAACTAAAAGGGAAGAAAGAAGAAGATCTTGGCCGACCACTTTGCCTCCACGGCTGCCCACTCTCCACAGTCCAAGAGATCCCTCTCTCTCCTGTGCTTCACGTCCAGCCCAAAGATGATCCTTCTCACATTCTCTCTCTGTTTTATAGGTGCTAGGGGTGGTGGAATCGGTTACACAGCAAGAGTCGGTAGAACCGACACTATTTTTGCAGTTTGCAGTGGAACCGAACAGCGCATACAGCGAAAACGCATGGACAGTTGCATTTGGACTAATTTTTAGGACAGTGTACGGCTTCACATTGTAGCCTAGCTCCATGACTAGGGTCGTTTCTTGCTTAACCTTCATCTGGATGGTCCGGATTGGCCATCTAAACAACGGTGGTGGTCCACTACTTCCCGGATCATCTGGAACTTACGAACGCGCTCCGTGCGCACAGCAGCTACGCAGAAGGAAAACGAAAACTTCCGTTTCTATGGATGAGGTCGGTGGGGTTCACTTATACTGACTTTATGGTGCATCAAATCCAGTATTAGAGCTTCTGTATTCATGCCTGATCACGGGCTCAAATTTGGAGTGAATCTGTTATTCATATGGGCCACACCATCAATAGACGCAGCAGCATTTTCCTTACTACTGCAGTCTTGAACGTTTGCATGGAAGCTTGGAATCGCTCAGGTTGCGGTCGAATTTATCTTCTGAGTGCATTGGATGGTTCGGATCATGAAAAAGGATGATGGATGGGGCCCACTGGTAAAACCCAATCGAAGCACGTCCATCACTGGACGTTTTTGACATTGTTTGGATGTTTTGTACAAAAAATAGGTGGGGCCCACTTCTGATTGTATTTTTGGAGATCTGCTCCGTTCATCCTCTTCTTAGCAACGTGTAAGCCCATGAGTCAAAGTATGAAGTAGATCTGAACAATAGGTGGGCAACACCATCCACATGTGATGAGTCACTACCCATCGTCGAAGCAAGCCAATTCTCAGTTACGTGCATGGATATGGAGTTCATTATATTTACAAATTCACCACTCTCCCTTTTAGAAATGTCTATCGTTCGTTTCTCCCTACTGTATCATCCAAAATAAGTCAAATTTGACGGGTATCCACCGTTTTTCATGCTCTTTCCATCGGTTCAGTTTGGGTCCTGATCTCCCAAGGATGTCCAAGATGCTTTCTTAATGGTTATTGTCTGATCTTATCCATCGGGTCACTTACACACTGATCCAAGGCCTGAATTTTGACGTGTACGGTTAATTTGTGGTCCCTTGGCCAGGTATGAAGTTTCGAGCCGAGCGGAAGGTGGGAACCCCATGATCTTGCATTCTGGACAAATTTTGGGCTACTTGAGCTTCAGTTTCCTGATTTTCTCGGATCTCTAGCGTGTAAATCTGTCGATCTCAGTCCCCTGTAGTCCCGTCTATTGCCTTGGTAATTCCTGAGCGTTAAATCCATGCTTTTAACATCCTTTTCGGTCCAGGCTCGTAAATACACCTTGCACCAAAAACATGATTAAAGCAGGGCGTTAAGCATTATCATGTACGTAAAATCAGGTAATAATTAAGGTCTAACATGCAATATTTGACCCTCAACACAACCCCTAACCAGCATTTTGCTAGTCCCGAGCAAAGTATGCGAAAAATAAGTTGAGAAGTACAGGACAATTTATATAAACTTGAGTGATTTTTGAAAAATAATCCAGATATGAGAATTCTCAGATTTATGAATGTTGGGTATTACTTTCTCCTGGACTCAAGAGCATGATAAACTTTATAATCAAGTTCAAAGTATTAATCTATCAATTAGAAAAAATTCTAAACATTGAATTCCATGGGTGTATCGTGTAGTCTCGACTTATCATCATTAAGAGATTCAATCGTTAATTTACATGATAACATTAATGATTCAAGGAGCATTTAGGACAACTAAAACCTAAAATAGAACTTGTCTTACAGTTCTTCTTTTCATTCTTCCAGCTTTTGATTTTTCCATTAAAAGTAACGCCAAGAAAGGAAATCAAATCCTCACTTATAGGGAGCAAACCTATGGTGAAGCCTTTACACTCAACCATTTTCATATATCATCCATGGGGAATTAAATCTACACCTATAGGGAGCAAACCTATGGTGAAGATTATTCGCCAACCTTTTCCAAAGGTATCTGTTTTTTATTTTAGCTCGGTATTTTCTTTTCTTTAATTGATCATGACGGGCAAATTTTTTAGGCTGTGGTTCCTTACATGCTTAGTGATTACCAAGTTAATCCTTGAATATCAAACTGAAACCTTAATGTAAAAACGAGATGTGACATGTAAAATCATGACTTAATCAATGTTTACAACTTCTAATTATGGATTAACAATTCAAACTTAATTGTAAAATCTGTGAAATCTACTAGATACTGAAATCAAGAGTCATAAATTGCCAACATCACGTATCTTGAAATTCTAAGTGCCCTAGATGGCTATCAAAATCACTTCAAATTCACAAGAAATTCCTGAAAAATTAAAAATTTTCACAATTTTTGCTCAAGACCTTGAAAACACTAATTAGGAAACCTAATCTCCCACCCCCAACTTAAAATCTACGTTGTCCTTAATGTAAAAGAAATAAGCATGCAATGCACATGGGATAACGAAAGTACAAGAGGAGTGATGGAAAGATAGTACTTGGACGAAAGAATTAAGAGGCTTTCCAAAGATATCTACGTAAGAGCGGGTCAGCAGAAAGAGAAACTAACAGAAGTAAAATAAAAATAACAAAAATAAAATCCTACCAACACCACTTTTGCAGGTGCTCTCGATTACATTTAGCGTATGCAACAAGCCTTTAAACCCCTAGGTTGCCCCCAGTGGACGAGTTGTAGTCTCATGAGGGTTTGCAGCAATGTTACCCACAAACATTGAACTAACTAACTAGGAAAATGAAATGGAATGGAAAGTTGGATTAGCTCCCATGAGCGCTAAGTTTACTGTCTATCCTAAAACAGCATAAAGGAAACTACCCTAGTCCTAAGAAAGCAAGGAAAAACTACTGAGTCAAGCCGCAAGGTTCCTCTTCCGGCCAATATCTTGATAAGTTTCTCAGTAAGTTCCTCAACAGGATCATCCAAAATCCCTTTTTGCAATAGGCTTGGACGCCTTGGAGCATGACCTTCCAGAGAAACTTATGTACCTCATAAGAAATTTTTCGTTGAAGTGCTTGAGGTATCCATAGCATATACAATTCACTTGTGACAGAAGAAGTTTCATCGTTAGTATCCCATAGTGAGTTAGAAACTACAGGTAGATAAAGTTTAAAAAACTTCACCAGAAGTAATGTAGTCTCAACACATTCCGAAGTGTCAGACTTCGGTTCAATTTTCAGTTTCTCCTCCCTTAATGGTAAACATTCAGGATCTGTGGAAGAAGGGGCTTCAGAGTAAGGGTTCGCTTGGTCCGTGACAACCACCGAGATAGTGTCATGCAAGGAGTCCACCTTTTCTTGTATCATGAGGTCGTTGGAATCCACAAGATGTCCCAAGCATGAGTTCAAAGATGTGGGAAAGTCAGCTGGGAGTGACTCGTCTCCTGCATCAAAATCTGTGATGATGAGCCCAAGGATTCCATCGTCTTTTGAAGTGGGTGGACGCATGCTCTCTTGCTCCAGCCCTACACAGACAGATAGAGGGTCAATAGACGAAGTATTGATGTGCCGACTCTGTTCATTGATACTATTCAGAAGTGACAGTGAATCATCAAAATTCAATAGTTCAGATGGTGCCTCAACTGGGTGGTTTTAAATTCCAGAGTCGTATTGAGTGACTCGTCCATCTCCCGAATCATATCATCATGCAATTCAGGAGAGTGGTTCAAACATGTCTCACAAGAGATAGAAGGGTTGGTTGTAATGAGCTCATCCACTTTTAAATCAGATATGTCAGGTGAGTGGAGTAGTTCATTATGACCACTCACTTCGTGCACTTCTTGATCATTGACCTGGACCAAACTTGAGATTAATTCCAGGGGAACTGGGGCTGCACATTCATGATCGTCATCCCAATACTCACCATATTCTAGTTCAGTGCAGTGCACATTTGGGATGGGATCACTTTCCTCCCATTCTATTCTCAGATTGGGTTTAGGTTCACATAAACCAACCTCTCCCCCATCATTGAAATCTAGTGTATCATGTGAGTGAAGTATATCATCATCATTATATTTGAAAGACACCCATGTATCTCCACCATTCTTTTGAACATTCATTCAGATCGACTCATCTGGGAATTGAACCGTATGCTCATTAATGGAATCCAACTCCTCATTCCAAATTTCAGATTTCTTCAAAAGCGAGTGAGGATCACTTTCCTCGCATTGTATTTCTGGATTGGATTGTAGTTGGGATGAGCGAGCTTCCTCTATCTTATCGAGGTGCGAATTGAGTGCTTCCATTGCTTTTCTAATTTCAGCAAGACACTCCATGTTATGCTGAAATGAATTCTCTTGGATCGTTTCTGGTTGGTTCTCAAAGGTAGGGTATCCAAGAGAATAATCATTACAACATGTTGTTGGTTCATCTTCCCAGTTTTGATGGTTCCACTGGTTATTGTCATACTGATCATACATGGGAGAACATGATGGTTGATAATAATCTTCATTCCCATAATTATGATTGTATACAGACCTATCAGCCGATGGAGCATAACGTTCTAGTCAGTTCTTAATGTCGGTTCTCGATGGAGAAAAATCTTGATGTATACGTTGAATTCCAAAACCCTCAGGCATTCCCTAAAACTGCTTATCCATCTCAGCATAGACATGTACCCAAGCTTCCATGGTGAACCTTAATTTTGATTCTAATCCTAGAAGAAAATAAAAAATTCCTATAGCAGTACAGAAAGTAAGAGGAGAAGTTAGAAGGATGTTACCAAATGAGAAGTTCCTATGTTAAGATCCTGCAAAAGAAAACAAAAGAGATTAGTTTCTAAAATAGAAAGTCTAAACTTAGAAAGTTCCTACAATTGAAATAGAAAGTTAGTTTTTAAAAAGGAAAGTTCCCTAAACCTAGAAGCTAAGTTAGTTTCTGAAAAGAAGACCCAGAATTAGAAAGTTTCTAAAATAGAAAATCTAAACCTAAAATTAAAAAGTTTCTAAAAATAAACTAATTCTTAAAAAGGAAAGTTTCCAAAAATAAAATAAAGGAAAGATGAGTTAGTTTCTAAAATTAGAAAGAATTTCTAAAAAGGGAAATAACTAACCTAGTTTCTAAAAACAAAAGAGGAAATTTTCTAAAAATAAACTAGTTCCTAAAAATATAAAAATACTAGAAAATAGAAAATTTCTAAAATTAAAAGAAAGCCTAGAATAAGAAAATTTCTAAAACTCAAACCCTAATTCTAAAAATAGAAAAAGTAGAGGAATTAGAAAATGATTACCAATTTAGAAGTTTATGTCAGGATCCTACAAAACAGGAAACAAGTTAGTTCTAGAAATCAAATAGAAATAAAAATCTAAAACTAAAGTTAGTAAAATCCTAATCTTAAACTAATTCTAAAACTAATTAATTTCAAAGAATCGTAACCGTCAATCCCCGGCAACGGCGCCAAAAAATTGTTCACTCCCCAAGTATAGGGTTTTGATGTAGTAATAAACTTGGTGAGACCGAGGTCGAATCCCAAGGGACCGATACCTGCACGTAATCTAAAACTAAATAGAACTAGAACTAGACTAAGATGTAATCTAAATCAAGCGAATATGAAGGAATAATTGTAAATAGATTAATTAAAAACTAATAAAATTAAAGGTGGGAACTAGGGTGCCAAGGATCCACTTGTAGCAATTGGGAAGTTACCTTGTATTGATTCAAGGACACAACTGGAATCAGAGTCCCATCCTATCCAGTTGGTAAGAAGAGATTTGTCAGATCTCTGAATGTTTCATGGATCTAATCATCAACAGATACGATTGGTGTAGATTTGGAAGTAATTCCATCACCTAACCATGCCCAGGAGACTATGGTGAACAACAACAATTTACCGATACCACAGCCAATCACAAGAGAATTGTGAAAGTTAGGAAGGGGTTCCGTCACCCAACCATGCCAAGGAGACAATGGTGAACAACAGAGCGTCCTAAGTTCACAATCTCATAATGAAAAGAACATACTCAAAGCTATTGCAGATCTACTGTAATTTGAGTCACAATAAACCATTAAAAACTAAAAGTATTCCTTAATAATTAAACTAAAATCCACAAGAGTTCAATAACCATGAATCAAAGCAAAGCTAACAGCCTAATCACACTACAAGCTTCACCTCTTAGCCCTAGCTAAGAGGTTTAGCCTTAGCTAAGACGTTTAGCCTATCATAATCATGATCAGACTAAAGTCTCATAAAAGCACTAAAAGAAGAAGAAAAACTAAAAGGGAAGAAAGAAGAAGATCTTGGCCGACCACTTTGCCTCCACGGCTGCCCACTCTTTACTGTCCAAGAGATCCCTCTCTCTCCTGTGCTTCACGTCCAGCCCAAAGATGATCCTTCTCACATTCTCTCTCTCTCTGTTTTATAGGTGCTAGGGGTGGTGGAATCGGTAACACAGCAAGAGTCGGTAGAATCGACACTATTTTCGCAGTTTGCAGTGGAACCGAACTGCCCATGCAGCGAAAACGCATGGATAGTTGCGTTTGGCTTGATTTTTAGGACAGTGCACGGCTTCACATTGTAGCATAGCTCCATGACTAGGGTCGTTTCTTGCTTAACCTTCATCTGGATGGTCCGGATTGGCCATCTAAACAACGGTGGTGGTCCACTACTTCCCGGATCGTCTGGAACTTGCGAACGCGCTCCTTGCGCACAGCAGCTGCGCAGAAGGAAAACAGAAACTTCCGTTTCCATGGATGAGGTCAGTGGGGTCCACTTATACTGACTTTATGGTGCATCAAATCTAGTATTAGAGCTTCTGTATTCATGCCTGATCACGGGCTCAAATTTGGAGTGAATCTGTTATTCATATGGGCCACACCATCAATAGACGCAGCAGCATTTTTCTTACTACTGCAGTCTTGAACGTGTGCATGGAAGCTTGGAATCGCTCAAGTTGCAGTCAAATTTATCTTCTGAGTGCATTGGATGGTTCGGATCATGAAAAAGCATGATGGATGGGGCTCACTGGCAAAACCCAATCGTAAGCACGTCCATCACTGGACGTTTTTGGCACTATTTGGATGTTTTGTACAAAAATAGGTGGGGCCCACTTCTGATGGTATTTTTGGAGATCTGCTCCGTTCATCCTCTTCTTAGTAACGTGTAAGCCCATGAGTCAAAGTATGAAGTAGATCTGAACACTAGGTGGGCCGCACCATCCACATGTGATGAGTCACTACCCATCATCGAAGCAAGCCAATTCTCAGTTAGGTGCATGGATATGGAGTTCATTATATTTACAAATTTGCCACTCTCCCTTTTAGAAACGTCTATCATTCGTTTCTCCCTACTGTATCATCCAAAAGAAGTGAAATTTGACGGGTATCCATCATTTTTCATACTCTTTCCATCGGTTCAGTTTGGGTCCTGATCTCCCAAGGATGTCCAAGATGCTTTCTTAATGGTTATTGTCTAATCTTATCCATTGGGTCACTTACACACTGATCCAAGGGCTGAATTTTGACGTGTACGGTTAATTTGTGGTCCCTTTGCCATGTATGAAGTTTCGAGCCGAGCGGAAGGTGGGAACCCCATGATCTTGCATTCTGGACAAATTTTGGGCTACTTGAGCTTCAGTTTCCTAATTTTCTCGAATCTCTGGTGTGTAAATCTGTCGATCTCAGTCCCCTGTAGTCCCGTCCATTGCCTTGGTAATTCCTGAGCGTTAAATCGATGCTTTTAACATCCTTTTCGGTCCAGGCTCATAAATACACCTTGCACCAAAAACAAGATTAAAGTAGGGCATTAAGCATTATCATGTACGTAAAATCAGGTAATAATTAAGGTCTAACATGCAATATTTGACCCTCAACATCACTACAAAGGGCTCGTCACCTTACAGTGTAGGCTAACAGCTCGAATACAGTGTCCCATACCACCGTATTCAGCTCACAAGTCTGGGTTACTCACTAGTCACTACAGGGAGGCCCGTCACCCCAGCGTAGGCTGACAGATCGACCACGGTATCCCATACCACCATGCCCAGCTATGAGTCTTAGTGGATCGAGGTACCAAGGTTTAGAAGGGTTTTCACTGGTGAGTTTGGTACCTTAGATTCAAGCAGTAGCGTCCATACATGGTGAACATACATCGGGTCAATCAGGTTACTTGACGAGCTCGATTAGTATGAGCGCATGTTGAGTTAATCAACATGAAGTGCGTAAGCACTCCGTGTGGCCTAACCACTGCCGACATCCCAAGTACGGCTCGGATTCATCGATCACGTCCTATGTGGCGAGACAACCTCAGCCACCATAGTAGAACCTATTACTGATTGCCTGGACTATTCCATAGTTCCAAACACATTCAATTATAACAGATACTCATACAAGCAAATCAGAACAGTAATGGATCAACAATTCTAATCATACAAGCATGTGAGCATTTGATGGATTTCAACTTAAACATGAATTCACACATAAGTAGTGTCTAAGTTAAGCAGACAAAGAATGTAACTTGCATGAAGGAAATCATACACATCGTTAAGGTAGTTGAGAATCTCTTCTCATCGCCCATATAAAGTACAATATATTACACACTTGTTCATTCCGACATTTCTACAAACACTTAGACTACATATTCCAACATACTCGACGTATGTTGGTGATAGCACGTATTAGGACAAATCCTTTTGCCAAGGAGTTATTACACATACAACTAACACAAACACACGACAATTAATCATGGCAAACACATGTTCATATTTCATACGTATACGATACTTTCTACATATACATGGAATACACAAATCTCAATATAGTTCATATATATCAGAAATACAATACAAATATCGTATTTTGCATGTGAAATTACACCCACATCAATAATAAACCATTCACCGACATTGAAATCCTTGAAAACCATAACCTATACATTTATAGTCCGCACCTTTCGCCGGTAGACTTGTAACGAACTCAGTTTAAAGCTAAGTGTGTGTCTACGGTAGATTTGGCAACTTATAGGATAAATTAGGTTAGCTATTTGATAACCTACATTATCAGAAATCTTAAACCGGATTAGGGTTAGGATTTCTTACCCAATAGTGGAATGGAATTCGCAGGAATAGCGATGTAGATGCGATAGTTAAGGCCGAGGAGCAATGAGATCGAATCCCAGGAAGATCTTCCAACTCTCACTCTTACTTTCTCTCTTTTCCTTTCTCTTTTCTCTTCTCTCTCTCCTAGGGTTTCTCAAATTCGTATGGGATATGAGAGAGGGGGTTTAAGGTCCTTATATAGGCTCAAGTTTGATGGAAATGGCCCCAGGGCCAAGGTATACTTAGGTTATAACCAAATATGGGCCGTTTCGGTCCAATAGAGCACTTCTGGTGGCCCCTTTTCCATGTGCGGTCGAAATTAAGCTCCCTGACCATGGATCTAGGTTAGGCTGAGTTTTCGTACCGATCGGATTTACAGATTAGCCGTGGCGGACCAGTTTCAGTTCGGCGGTCATGGTCACTCGATCAGGGCCACAAGTACATTGACATGTGAGGGATATTCTCCTGACCCGAGGGTGTATTTGGGTCAGATTCTGACGGTCTGAATCCTTATATTTGGCCCGCAAGCGACACGACTTAAATTACTTAAATTCAGATTTTATTCTTAAATATTTTCACGTTTCTCACCCTCTTCGCTCCGGGCTCAAGTTGTGCATTTCTAGACACAGTTAGGACTTGATTTCCAACGGGGTTGTTAAGTCCAGTAATGCCATCATAACTGTATATTTTTGGGATAATCGAACTTTCAACGTGCGGTCCAAGTCCGATACGGAGTTTTGGTGTGCTCCCGAGAGCAACCGGGTTTAAGGATGGATTCTAGATTTCAGGGTAATGTAGCGTCAATGATTCTGCACATTTTGGGTCTTATAGATCATATTTAAAGTGATTAGTACAATTTCATAAGCACTCTAGTTTAGTACTTGCTAATATTAACCTAATTTCTAAAGGATCTGGTCCTGGGTAATTTCTGCCTAAGGTAGTACTCGGGTCTTTGTACGGATTTTTTTAAGACGTTACAATGTAATAGACCCCAGTGATTTTTTAAAGAGGAACTGTACTGATATGTGGACTTATTGAGTAAGAGTTGCATACTTATGCATTCATTTCATTCACTATCCACTCGGGCTGGTGGTGCGTAACTAATTATTGTGTAGCTTCTCATGGCCATGATTTGGGTTGGACGTGCGACTAACCTGAGATCAGGAGTCTACCACATTGAGTCTGACTATCTAAATTTAGGTATAAGACTGGTTTATATAGAAGTCCTTTATGATAGACTCCATAGCTTGCGATACTACGTACTATCATCCCGACTTCACACTCCAGCTTAGTCATTTCATTCACACCGCATATTGCATTGCATCCTCAGCATCTGATATTGACTTATTATATTTTGGCATCGCATAGCCTTGATATGGCCGTTAGCATTCATGCCTTACATCGCATAGCCTTGGTACGGCTGATAGCACTCATGGACTTACCAGTATATTTTCGCTTACTCTGATATCGTATGATTCATGATCTTGTCAGTATTTCCACTTACTCTGATTACTCTGATATTACTTACTTGGCACTTACCTTGTGCACAAACTTTCACCACTCACTAAGCTTTCTATAAGCTTATGCATGATAGATGCGTGCAGGTGGCATTAGGTTGTAGCAGCATTGAGCTTGGAGCATGCAGTGGACCTCTGGAGCTTTGACTTTTGATATATGTATTTTTCTTTCAGCATTGTATTCAAATGATTATATTAGTGGATATGTGATGATGATGTTGCCTTTGTGATTTGGGTAAACTTGTGGTTATGCTTTTTACGAGATAAATGTACGTTGAAAAATCCTCCTTGTAGGATCTTAGAATCGGAATCTGGCGTATGGGTGCTGGGAGCTGAGAATGGGGTACTACGGAGGCTGTCGGCATCAGATTCGGCGATCGGGATTCCTGTGAGTCTGATCTCTGGGTTTGGGGTATGACAAGTCCAGCCGAACCTAGGACCAGTCGAGGGAACCGATTTGCAACCTATAAATAGTGGACATTTCTTAGAATTTATCATTCATTCCAAGCCAATTCAAGCCACCACTCTGAGAGATAAGTCCCTATTATCGAGAAGCTATTGTGAGGTATTTAAAATTTATCTTAATAGCTTTTTAGTTATTTAATTTCTTGATCTCTTGATTCCATTCTATTTGATTTAAAAAGGGGATTTTGATTTAACCCTTTGTGAGGTCCACGAAATTGAATACAAGTAGCCAAAGGTTGGATTTAATTTAAAATTCATCTAGACGTAGAACCCCTTCTTTTGTGAAATTGAACTTTGAATATCTTCGTCTACAAAGAAGCAGTTCTACTGTCTACATCAAAGAACATTCTTCAGATAAGTATGGATTTTATTTTCTGTACTTTTAGTTTATGAGATTCAGCCAGGAAAATCTGTATTTGTGGTTTTGACTGAGATCAGCCAGAAAAATATTAGTGTGGGGTTTTTAATTATGATAGCCCATTGAAAAACAATTGTAAAGGTTTTCCCAATATCCCATGGGTGTGGATATTGGGAGTGGAGTAGTTGTGTGGCTGTTTGCAAATAGTTGGTGTACACACACGAACCACTATAATTCTTGGAGTTGTGGTGGATAGTTGTATTTGATTATGTGTGTGAATGTTGTAATCTATTTTATTCTTTTATGGTGAATGTTGTAATAGTTAGGTTTATTTCTTCTGCCTCTGAATTACTTTGAGTTTTTGATACTCACAAACGTTGTAGAAATCAGGTTGTCCTACCATAAGCCATTGATTTTTGGTGTGAGGTTGTCCTCAGAACAACGTTTCTATCAACCTCTCAATACTTGTGCATTTGAGGTTGCTTTTAATTTCTACTATCTGTGTTATCTTTTTGCATTTTATTTTTATTTTCCATAGTCTTATTCACCCCCCCTCTATGGCTTGGAGCTTGCCCTTTTCACAAACACTATCCATCCCTTGTGCCTAGCTTATGGGCCCTTGTGTGTGGCCCAATATGATGTGTTTGAGGCACTTATGATGAGGCCCAAAGTGATATATATATATATGAGGCCCTTGTATAAATCTCGATGTGATGTATGTAAGGCCCATGAGTGAGGTCCAATGTGATGTATGAGAGGCCCATATGATGAGGCCTAATATGATATATGATAGGCCCATTGTGGTGATATGAGGCCTATGAGATAAGGCCCAATTGTGATGTGTGATTCCACCATGATATATTTATGTTTATGATGCCCATCCATCTCCTAGCTAGCATAAGGACCTTGGGCCCCCATCATGAGATAGATTCTATAAGCCATGCCTCGGGGGCAATGGTGGTTAAATGTCCACATTGTAAGAGCAATGACGGTTAAATGTCCACATTGTAATCCTTCCTTGGGCCCGTTGTTAGGCCCATTCTCATCTCCTCTTAGTGGGCTAACCCAAATCGTTGGGCCCCCACTATTACTAGTATGACCCATCTCAAATGTTGGGCCCCCATTGATGCTAGAAGGATTGACCAAACCTTGAAGCCTACCTTGATGGGTGTATCATATGCACATAGTCCATCCGTTTTAGACCACGGGGCTGCCCTATGCGGCCCACCATATTGTGTGTATATGCGCACTATTTGTCCATTTTCTAGGCTTTGGGCTACCCACCTTGACATATGTGTTCTACACAGGCTAACCATCTACCTTCCCAGCTAGCATAAGGGCCAGGGGCCCCATCATGAGTCAGATGAAATCCCAAGTGGACCACACTATTAAAGTCTCCCCAGGGCCCATTGTTAAGCCCATTCCCCATTCTTCCTCCCTTCACTCAAATCTTATATGAGTGGCAGATATACCTTGCCATGATTAGGCTATCCCAAACCATTGGGCCCCTATGACACCCACCTTCTCTTGTTGGGCTACCCCAAACCACTGGGCCCCATTGATAATGATGCCTCTCACATCTTGTAGGACTACCCAAGTATTGGAGCCCTCATTGTGTTCATACCAGGCCTTCCATGGTAAATGTAGACCGCCTAGATACATGTGTTTGTTTAAGTTTAGTGACCCAAAATAGAGGCCCACTTAGATGATGAGTGAGCTACCCCATCTGTTTGTAAAGCCACATAGTCTTGGGCGTGTGAATTATATCAAGGCCTGCCTTTTATTCATATCGGGCCCCATAGAAAAGCCTGGTCATTGTACGATAAAGATAATGAGAAGGATCACTTGTTGTGTACTCGCTTGACTTACCACGTAGGAAGTATCCTACCTTTGTGATCGATTGCTAGGACCACATGTTATGTATATATATCGTCCACATAGTTCGCCTTCTTGGGATGAGTGTAAGGCGCATCCTTGACATTAGTACATCATCATCACCTCCATGTTGTAGATGGAAGAATATGTGGTATCAGGTGTATAGAACCTATCTCGACATATGGGCTAGACCCACCGTCCCCATCTTGGATTATCCAGAGCCTTGGAAGGCTAATGTTAGACATGCTGTATAGACTCCTATAGTTGTAAAGGGAGTATGTCACTTGGTTTATACTTTTCATATGTGTCATGCTAGAGAAGGTCGATTGTGGATTATTATTGTCTGCCTTATAATCATGCTTATATACTTTATTGAATAGGTTTGTCTCTTCGATATGCATTGATACCATGTATAAAATGTGTAACCACTTAAACAGATTAACCATTCAAGAAAAATCACACTAAAAATTCTCCTTGTAGGACCTAATGATCGGAATCTGGCATATGTGTGTTGGGAGCCGAGAATGGGATACTACAGAAGCTGTTAGCACCGAATTCGGCGATCAGAAATTTTATTGGCCCAGTTTCAGAGTTTGGGGCGTGACATGATTACATCATGATACATGCCCATACGCATCATATGTATGCTTGTTGTGAGGAGTGATTGACCATAGCATATGACATTGGGCTGATTGGTTATGGGACTCCCTGTGAGACGGAGTTGCCTTACATGATCGTATGTTATTCGTAGGTTTGATACATGATTGGATGGTATGACTCATGCATCTCATTTTATGTGGTATAATCACTATTCACCGTAGTGACATCAGGGCTGCGACCTTCACAGGCATATCGTGGATGGTTAGATGGGACATTAGAAATGTTTGGTTCTAGCATATGGGCATGTTATATGTCCGTGGATGAAAGTCCCTAAACTCCCGAGGCCAGCGGATACTCCAATGTCTAGACGAGTGGATGCATGAGTGCATGATAGCCGAATACCAGTTGGCCATGTCTCCCATTGTGTCATGGTCGGTTGGAAGGGGGTATGGCCTTACTCATTCGAGTGAGGGGGCAATAGCTAGGCTGAGTTTGACCCAACTTGAGGAATGAGTCTGTTATCGACGAGCCGGGCCCGATATTGGTAGGTGAAAAGTGAGGTCTCTTCCACTCACCCAGTTGTGCACTTAGATGGGGTAGCAAGCTGACGTGGAGTGTATTAGACCCCGATGATTGTCTAGAGAGGAACTGTACTAATATATGTTATCCTAGAGATGTGCGGTACTGATATGTGGATCTATCGAGTGGAGGTTGCATGTTCAACATTGACTCATTCATCCATTCACTAGCCACTCGGGCTGGTAGTATGCAATTATACCATTATATGTACATTCGCAATAGCCACGATTTTGGTTAGGTATGCGACCAACCTGAGATTAGGACTTTACCACATTGAGTCTAGCTATCCAAATTTAGGTATGAGACTGGTTTGGATAGAAGTCCCTTATGGTGGGCCCTATGGCTTACGATACTACACACTATCATCCTGACTTCACACTCTAGCAACATGATCCCCTGCATATGGCATCTTATTGCATTGCATCTTCCACATATAACATTTTATTGCATCGCATCTTTCACATATAACATCTTATTGCATTACATCTTCCGCATATAATACCTTATTGCTTTACATCCTCCGCATATGGCGTCATATTGCATTGTATCCCCCGCATATGGCATTTGGTTTACTATGATTACGCATTTTAAATAAGGTTTATGACATTCATGGACTTGTTAGTATTTTCGTTTACCTGATATTATATGATTTATGGACTTGTATTGTATGCCTGACACCTATATTGCGCACCCACGTACACCACCCTCTGAGCTTTCGATAAGCTTATGCACGATAGATGCGTGTAGGTGACGCTAGGATGTAGTTGAGCTGAGGTAGGAGCATTCGACTGAGTTTATGGAGTTTTTGATATCCATATTGTATTTCCTTTTATGTCTTGTACCCAAATTTTTTTGATATTATTAGATATGTGGTAATGTTTCTTGTTGTTATTATGGGTTATGCTTATGGTTATGCTTCTTATGAAACAAATTATGTTGAAAATCCTCCTTGTAGGATCTTAGGATTGGAACCTGGTATGTGGGTGCCAAGAGCCGAGAATGGTGTACTATGGAGGTTGTCAGTGCTGGATTTGGCGATTGGGAATTTTATGAGCCCAGTTTCCGAGTCTGGGGCGTGATAAAAGATATACTACAAGTGGTGTGTAGATGACCTTTTCAACCAAAGCTTCAAAATGATGGATGAGTCCATGAGATGATTTATGTATGTTTGTATGATGTGATGTGTATGGATGTATATGTGTTTTGTCATGAAATTAACAAAGGAGGAGATTTTAAGTGCTTAAATGTTTAGCACACATAAGGTTGTCAAATTTTGTAAGACAAAAGAATTATAAGTCAGATCACAAGTATGGAATTGCAACTACTCTACATGTTTGAAGATCAGCTCAAGATTGGCCTATCATCTCAAGAAGATGTCGCCCGATTTCAAGACAAATTCAAGACAAGTCGACCCCATGTATTTGCTAAATAACATGTGATATAACCCTAGAAAGACCTTAAGTTAGGTACTTTCAAAAGTCTATTCATTTTTGGGTTTTTATTAGTGTTTTTTCTCTGGAGTTCAGTCAGCCTAACTTTTGGTTCGACTAGCTTAACTTCCTCGGCTAACCTACCTTCAAGTTCAGACTAAAAGTCAAAATTTATTGAAAATTTGGCCAGCCTAACTTTTGGTTCGATCAGCCTAACCTGAAGTTCGGCTAGCCCGAGTGAAGTTTGGGCCAAAATCTAGCAATGCGAAAATCTAGCAATGCACATTTTTAAAATTCGTGAGAATTTTACCAGCTGAATTTATCATCGGGCTAGCCAAACTTTGGATAAATCTTATCCCGCACAATCCGATAGCAATTGGAGCGAATCCGGTAGAATTCAGCCAGCCGAACCTATTCTTAGGCTAGTCGAATTTCCAATCTCTTTGTTTAAATAGAGGTCTTCTCTCATTATAAATAACAACAAAAAATCACTCTAAACCTTCTGCAAGTAAGAGAGAAGCTTTGGTTCTCAACAAGCTAATTGTGTGGTATTTATATGTTTCTTTTTAAGCTTATTTGATTCCATTTCTCAAGATTATTTCAATCTTATTTTAAAAGAGTAGTATATACTCCTCTTGATATTTAAGAGAATTGAATCAGTAACACTTAGGTTTTTCATTTCTAAAAATCTTTAAAACCCTATACTCTTTCTTTTGAGCGAATATTGCCTCACCAATTTACAAGAAAGAAGATCTTTGCTACAAGCTTTAACTGCTTCTTCGAATTGATATTTGAAGATAAGTCCTTTATTGCTTTACTTCATTTAGGTTTTTCTGAGATATTCTGTGAAAATCTCAGTGGGTTGATTTGTGATAGCCTATGAAAATCACAAAGAGGGTTTTTGTTTGTGATAGCCCATCAAAATCACAAAAGGGGTTTTATTGTGGCGAGCCCGTAAAAATCACAAGGAACTATATAAGGTTGTTAAGGTGAGCCTGTGAAAACTCTGTTATAGTGAAAGCCAAAATTATGAGGGTAGTAATTTTGGGAGTGGAGTAGGTGTGACTGTTTTAAGCACGAACCACTATAACCCCTTTGTGCCTTGTGGTGAATGCTTTATTCTCTTTGATGGTGAATGTTATCTATTTTATTCTTATGGTAAATGCTGTAATTATTTTTATCTTCTCTTGCTAGTTTGAAAGATTGATTTTAAAGACATTCGTGAAATAAGGTTGTTTTGCCTAATATTCTGGATGAAGGTTGTCCTACGAATTATTTAGAATCAAGGTTTCAATAATTAGGCGATTGAGATTTTGTATTATTTATATATTTCGCTTTTATTTCAATTATTTGCATTGTCCTATTCACCCCCCTCTAGGACATCGATAGCTCGTCTTTTTAGAAAGTTTAAGGACACCATTACAACTGGTGAACTTGCACCCTATTATTTCGTGTGCACTTAGAGAAATCAAATTCTTCTTTATATCAGGAACGTGCTTGACCTCGGTCAAGGTACGCTCCATCCCATTGGACATCTTGATATGCACCGTACTAATAGCCACAACGTTATAGGCATTGTCATTGCCCATAAACACCTATCCACCATCACACTCCCTGTAACTGGTGAACCATTTCTACTGAGGAGTCATGTGATATGAAACCCCTATGTCAAGGATCCACTTGTCTCCATGATCATTGTATAAGTGTCTAATCATAGACACTGACAACACATCACCTTCACTTGTCTCTTCATCAGACATAGTAGTGTTGGCCTCCCTGGAAGAAGCCTTTGAGTTTTCTTTCGTTGACTTAGGATTTGTATAATCCTTCTTCATGTGCCCAACCATCCCATAGTTCCAACACTTTAACTTGCCTTTGCCCTTGGATTCGGATCTCGACCGAGAGGATCCTGTATCTCACTCATTATTCCTGTCCCTCGTAAGCAGTGCATCAGTATCGGCCCCTATGCTACCATTTTTCTTTCTCATGGCCTTTCTATGAAGGGTTAAGAAAATGATGTCCACATTGAGGCATGTATTACCAGCGCACAAAGAGTCCCTGAAAGACTAGATGCCGGAAGAGAATTCGGCAATATACATGCCTGATCGTCATCTTTGACCACTTCTTTCATGTTTAGCAACTTGCAAATCAACTTTTTAAAATTACTGATTTGGGCCTCCACATCTCCACCCTCTGCCATCTTGAAGCTGAATAGCTGCAACTTCAAGTGTAGACGATTTTTAAGGGAATTCTTCGTATAAATGTCCTCTAATTTTGCCCACAACTCCATTGTGGTTTTCTCCCTTATGACATTGTAGAGAACCTCATCTATTAGACACAAACGGATTAAGGATTTAACTTTCTTATCTAGAATTCTCCAATCATCATCATCATCCATAGACGTACATCACTCCTCAAGAGCCTCATCCAGCTCTTGCCGAGTTATTAGACTTATCATCTTAATCTTCCACAACTCAAAGTTATTTTCGCCTGAGTACTTCTCAATATCATACTTAGGATTTATAGCCATTGATACTTTTGCTTACATATTCAAGCCCGTGCCCCAATCTAGATTTGATACCACTTGTTGGGGGACCACAGAAGCACATAGAGTAGAATTAAAAGAAGTAATCCAATCACACTAAGAAAACACAGAGAACACAATGGTTTTAACATGGAAAAATCCTTTTGGGAAAAAACCATGGCACAAAGCGACAAATGATCACTTTGAAAGCATAAATTACAAAGGAAGAGAGCTTACCCAATTCAAACAACCTCGAATCAAACCCTTTTCTACACCCTTGAAACCCTTTGGACGAATTAGAAACCCTACTTATCACTTCCAATCCCGTTTACACCCATACATATAGCTTATTGAAGGATCCCAAGCAAAATCGGAAGCAAATTGCGCAAAATCGCAACTCTTCAAAAAATCTACGCGGAATCCGTCAATGGCATTGAAAAGTCTTTGATGTCATGGAAATTAATTCTTCGATGGCATTGAAACCACATTGATGACATTGAAGCCACATCAATGGCATTGAATAAACACCTCAATTGTCTAGAGACAAAACATGATTTTTTTGAAAATTCTTGATTGCATCGTGTTATGTTCGATGGCATTGAACATTTCCTTCGATGTTATCGAGCACCCTCCGATGGCATCGAAAAGACACCTTGATAGTCTGGTGATCAACTGAAGAAAATCTGAAAAATCTTGATGGGATCGAGCATTGTTCGATGCCATCAAAGGTGGCATAAAACATACTATCGATGACATTGACATGCCCTATTTCTGATAAGATTTAAGACAAAAAACAACACGTTCACAGTAGACTGCAGTATTCACGTCGGTATTTTAATGGTATATACCGGCGGACATATGTTAGCCATCCAGCACTAAATATATAGCTACGGTGGCAACAATGGCCGATACTTATTCCACTGCTTATCCACCGCTATAGGTTATAACGACAGATTTACACATATATAGCCGCAGAAAAATCCACCACTATAAGATACTACTGTTGTAGTGATGGTATATCATAAACGTGAGTTGCCTATAACAAAAGGTTGCAGGAATCCCCTGTAACCTTAAGCGCTGTGAGGGCCACATGACATCTGTGTTAATTATATCCACTTCATTCGTTGTGGCAGCCAATGTTATGATGTAATCTAGCAGTATCGTTCAAAAGTTCAAGTAGGCCACGCCAAAGGAAATAGTGGGGGTGAAAATGCTCACGTTGAAACTTTCCCAAGGCTCACCTGATTCTTATATGCCATCTAATCTGTTCATAAGTTGATTCCCATGGGAAGTAAAGGAAAAACCAATATCAGCCAGATCTAAAATTGTTGTAGCATCCAAGAAGTTTTCAATAGTGTGTATTCAATCACCACTGCTTTTTGTGGGGTGGCTTATTTGAGATTTGAATTTTATTGATTTTTAAAAACCACGTCCTAAAATAGGCAAGTGCAATGGATAAATGAAGTGGATATACCATCGGCATTACAGTGGCCCCACAAAACATAAGTCAGAGCAGATAATGTAAACCCTGATGATGCTTTGGATGCAAATTTTTTGTGCCCCAGCATATGGGGAGCCCCGGTAGGCAGAATCTCTGTGTCGCCCACTGCGTTCGTGAAAAATTCACTCCATGCATCAATTTTGCCAGATTAGAGTAGGATGTGGGTGCAACAATAATGCTCATCCAAAACTCAAGTAAGCCACACAATAGGAAACAAGGGAAATGGATTTGCTCATCGTTGAAACCTTCCCAGGGCCGAGCGTGATGTCTATATCCTATGGAATAGGTTCACGAGGTTATTCCCACTGGGATGATGGAAAACACAAATATTAGCCTGACTCACAAGGTTATCGTTATTGCTTCTTGTGGCCTGAGATGAGCTGGCAAAACTAATAGGCCTGAGTGGATGTCATACATTAATCATGGGAGGTACCCGTATAGCTATCACCTACTGGAACCTCCCTTGGGCATGGATGACCCTCGCTTATTTTATTTTATTGTTCCAGAACATTTGTTGATGAGAAAAAAAGGGATGCGGATGAGTATTGCCTATGACCCGTAGTTCTTTAGGCTCCGTGGAGTCTACTCCATCCATCTATTTTACCGACTCATTTTACAAGACGAGCCCAAACACGAGACGAGCCCAAACACGATAAAGATCCAAAACTAAAGTTGAGCAGTGTGAATTGAATAGTACAGTTGAAACTTTCCCGGAGGCCACACAAGTTTTGGATCAGGTTGATATTTAAAATTTCCCTTAGTCCATGCAATAATCATCTCATGAACATGTTATATGGCATACATGCATATGTTGGCTTTACGAACCCCAAATGGTGACGAGTGCACCTCCACTTGCAAGGGAGAGAAGAAAATATATTAAAATTTACTTTTTCAAAACCAAGCTACTTCTGTAAAAAGAACTCAGCTGCTTTTCTGATGCAGCTACTTGTTTTCAACATTCCTATTTATAAGTTTAGCAAGAGATTACAAAAGACACTATTACTCCTGTATGATACATTCACCGGGAGTAAATACACTACAAATTTCTAAAAATAATAAATAGCATCAGGCAACCAAATATTTTTTTGGAAGAATTTGTATTAAATACGGAGGATGAATTTGCTGGATGAATCTGCAAATCTAGGGAGAATGCATCTGCTGGATGAATATGAAATTCCAGGTAGAATGGATATGGATGAACCTGGAAAATGCAAGGGGAGGACGTATCTAGTGGAGTCTAGAAAATAGCAAGAAGCATGTATCTGGATGAATCTGAGCAGATTGGTTTGAACGTTCCACCACTCCCCTTTAAACGATAACTGGCTTCATTTCGAGCATCGACCTTAGTGTTGAGGCATAAAAAATGAAGAAAAGATTGAAGCAAAAGAAGATTGAAAAGTAGAAAGAAAATATAAAAAAAAAGAAGAACAAAGTAACTTTAGGGTGGTTTGTGTGGGTCTGTGCAAACGATATCTGTTGCACAAGTCCGCGTAATCGAAATACTAGTTGCGCGGGTTCGCGCAACTGATTCCAGAATATAATTTCTAAGAACGAGTAAGATTGATGGAAGGTGGGTCCCACGGCATCAAATTCGAGGTTTCACACCTGCAAAGGCCTATAAATACCCCATCCCCTCTTCATTTGGACGGATCGAAGATTTTGGAGAAGAAACAAAGCAAGAAAGAAGACTGAAGGTAGGAGTGAAGAAGCGCTGGTGCCTTGCGCCAGTCCGCGCAACCCATATCGGTTGTGCGGGTCCATGCAACTAGACTGCCCTGTAGCCTGTGAATGTTAAAGAGCTAACACCCTGCTAAAATGGCCAAGCCTCCAGATTTCTTCTGTCCAGGCTTCAAGAAGGGAAATCAATAGAGGAGATCTGTGTCATATTCCTCTTAAAGAGATGATCAAATTGCGAGTCAAAGTGCTGCTGGATTTGATATCTGACTTGGACATTTGAACTTTGTTAATTCCTACATTCTAAATAATCTATCTTAGAATCAAGGAATGTTTAAGGATGTAAATGAACTTAGTACTAATAAAATATGATGATTGTTCTTAATGAATTTTTTTCTGTTATGTTTGAATAAGATAATCTTTCAAATCGAATGCATTTGTTTCTTATTCAAACAAAATGGCGACTCTACTGGGGACTTATTATCTTATTTAACATTAACATTGAGATAGTCATAGAACTTTCATCATAGTTTGGCATCTTTCTGACGCCAAAATGGCGACTCTTAGTGGACACATCCTCCCCTTCATCTCTAAGATAGATTATTCAAATTTTCAAAGACTAACTATAGTTATATTTTATAATTGAAGGTTTCTGAATCCAATTACAAATTATAACCAATGGCAACTTCAACAAGGAAAGTGAACTTCCGTTTCACTCTAACCGGATTCATGATAGAGTATGCACCGAATTGACCCCCGGGGTACATGACTCGATTTCCTACAAGCAAAAACGACCTAACTCGATCGACAGCTGGGGTTGTATCTACTTCACCTCAATCGCTGGAAGGAGATAAGGGCTGGACTATCGTAATGTCTCGTAGGATGAGAGCACGGAATGTAAGAAGCCCTAGGATGAATCTGCCTTCGCCAAGAGTTAGAGGGCTTATAATGCTCAATGCAGCTAGAAGGAATCATGACCTTGCTCCTCCTGCGATATATCTCGAGTGAGTAGTCCCGTAGCTAACGCTGCACGACTTCCCAGCTTTGGTCGCCCCAAGGGTCAGATGGATGAGAGAGCAGAAAGGTAAAATATTATTAACAAGTTCACCAATGTCTGTATTGCCCCAATCGATCAATGGCACCGAAAACATACAGAAGTCGAATGGAACTCTATCCTCTCCTCTCTTTGTAAGCCCTATTATGTCAACATATTCCCATCCCACTCAAACTACAACTTCTTCAAAGAGTGGAGAAGCTGCAGTACATATGGTTGGGACAAATTAGGACAATATGCCAAATATGGAGGATCGCATTAATGAGATGGCAGAAGCATAAAGGGCACTAATGGAAGAGTGCAGAAACCACAGAGAGGCCTTAATGACCCTTGAACATAATGTAGCCCAGATAACGGCTCCTTCGATGATGGGCACAATGAATGGACAAGAAAACTAGCCTGAAGGCTTTCAACCGTAGGGGGTAGGATCGTTGGGATGTCCCAGCAGTAAGAACTATGACACGAGACGAGGTGCGACAAGTTGTCGAAGAAGCTATCAAAGTGGAGAGAGAGCATGAAAATACTGGCCGTTTCAGATACCGAACACCGTATCCAAGAGAGGTAGAAGATATCCCATTTCCAACCAATTTCAAACATCCAGATTTTCAGAAGTTTAATGGGGAAGGATCGCCAGAAGAACACTTGATGCACTTCATTACTAGCATGGAGAATTTTTCTATGATACTGCAATATTGCTTGCGATTATTTGGGTCGTCCCTAATGAACAAAGCATTTCGATGGTATTCTAGCTTGGCCCCAGGGTCGGTCTGTACTTGGAAACAAATGCAGGATGCCTTTATATCAAACTTCTTCTCGTTAGAATAAGATGTTAATATTACAGAATTGGCTTCCATGCGACAGAGAGAAAGAGAACCAGTAGATAAGTTTATAGACAGATGGAAGACATTGGGAGCTTCGTGTAGGCAACTACTGGAAGAAAAGGAATAGGTCAAGATGTGTCTAAACTCTATGGAGACGGGGATTGTATTTGAACTCACCAGCACCGATATCAGGACTTTTCGTGACCTAGCCACTAAGGCTCATGCCCTAGAATTGATGACTCGGAAGATGCCAGCGTTTCACTATGAGATAGCTAGGAGGGCACCCAGCAGGATGGCCGTAAATACTGTCGATCATGAAAAGAGAAGCAAAGATACAAGAGATTCAAGGGATAAGAGGATGGAACAGAAAGAGGAATCAAATCAACCAAGAAACAGATACATCGGAAAAAGGCCTAGGATGCTTAATTCTCACGAGGGGTTCGCGTTTGATAGGGAAGATGTTATTCTTATGATGAACCAACTGCTAAAAGCTGGTATGATAGAATTACAAGAACCCAAATGCCCTGAGGATGTGATAAGAATCAGGGAGAGAGATTTTTACCGCTATCATCGCCTGATGGGACATCCGACGGAGAATTGTTATACATTGAAATGTATAATATAACAAATGATAGACAGGGGTAAAATAGTAATTGGAAAAGGAAAAGAAAGGGGTACAATGTCGATGGTGAATATGTTCACGATCGGAGAAAAGGGCTGAGAAATGAAAGAGAAAGACGACCGTAAGATGACAAGGAAAGTAGCTGTGATTATGTTACGATCGGGAAAGAAGATAACAAGCCCTGTGAAGCAAAAAGCAGGGATTATAAGAAAAGAAGTCGTTGAAAGACAAAGCGATGTGATGAGAAAGAAAAGAAGAGCGAGATGATGAAAGTGACTTATGATGTAGTAAGTCATTTGAAGGGCATACCAGCTCGGTTAAGCGTCTATGATGCGCTTAAGTTGTCAGAGGAATTTTGGCAGAGCTTGGTCCAAGCGTTGTCCAATCATGATGTCAAAGAAACTTTACTGGTAGAGATGGAACGCAAAGAATATAATGAGCAAGAAAACTGCCTACCAGTCATTTCCTTCTCCAACGATGATTTGATCTGCGAGGAAGAGCATAACAGGCCGCTAATGATAGAAGGGCATATCCGTGGGAAGAAGGTTAAACAGATTATGATAGATAACGGGTCGGCAGTGAACCTCTTACCACTCTTAATGTTGAGTAAACTAGGTTATCGTCATTCGGATCTACGCCCTAGTGGAATGATGATACAGGGTTTCAATCAAGATGGGCAACATGCGCTTGGTAAAATTACAATGACGCTGGAGATAGGAGAGTTGACTATTGATGTTATGTGCCACATTATAAATGCAGTGACAATATACAATCTTCTCCTAGGAAGGCCATGACTACATTAGTACAGCATTGTACCCCATACTTGGCATCAGTGCTTCAAATACTGTAAAGATGAAATACATTATAAAGTAATGGCTGATGCCAAGCCGTATACAGAAGCTGAGTCCTTCTTTGTGGACGCCAGTTATTATAAAGGGTGCACTAAAGAAGAAAGAAAGAATGATGAAAGCGAAGTCCTAAAGGACATTTAGGTAAAAGTGATAAAAGAAGAAACAGGAAAGGCAGAATCATCCGGGACCGTAGAAGCAAAGAAGAAATTCTATTTCGTGCAAAAATATTTGAGACAACCGGGGTAACCGCCACTGACTTTGTTATCATCTGAACAGTTGAAAATTTTACAGTCTAATTATATAGTGCCGTTGCCGTATGTTGAAAGAAATTAGCCATTTTTGGCCACTCCTGGAAGATTTTAGGTCGAGGCTTGCGCAAAATACCCAGAACCAATCGAATTTTACGCCTCAGTGGAAGTAAAGGCAGGAGAAGAGATTAAGAATAACATGTACTGCGGTAGGCTGACACCGCAAGATCTCAAAAATATAGTCCCGCAAGTAAGAAAATCATGAGAAACATGGGTTTTGATCACGAAGAACCCACCGGCTTGAATCATGGGAGAGGAATCCAAATTCCTATTGGGGTCGGTCAGGAAAAGTGAAGAAAATTTCATGGATTGGGGGCAGAGTCATCAGTGAACATGGTAACAACCGGGCAGTTATCGGAAGAGGATCCTAAAATAGTCGAGCATCCTGAAAAGGCTTCAAAGCAGATGAAGACGGGGAAAAACCGACAATAGACAGTTTGCGAGAGATAAACCTGGGTGCGAAGGAAAAACTGAGGAACACATTCGTCAACGCCAGTCTTTCTAAACATGAGTCTAAGAAATATGTTCAACTTCTCAAAGAAAATAAAGACATCTTCGCTTGGACATATGCAGAGATGCCGGGTCTGGAGCCTTCCGTTGCAATGCACCGATTAAATATTTCTAAAGAGAAAAGGCCGGTTAAACAAGCGCAAAGGTGATTTCATCCGGAATTGGTTCCCCTAATAGAAGAAGTCAATAAGTTGATAAAAGTCAGGTTTATCAAGGAGGTCAAATATCCTAAGTGGATATCAAACATAGTCCCTATAAAGAAGAAAAACGGACAAGTCAGGCTGTGCGTTGACTTCAGAGATCTGAACGAAGCCTATTCGAAAGATGATTTTTTGCTTTCGATAACTGAATTACTGATTGATAGTATGACTCAGTATGCTATCATGTCCTTCATAGACGGCTATGCAGGGTATAATCAAATTAAAATGGCACTTGAGGACGAAGAAGCAACTGCATTTAGAACGTTGCTGGGAATTTATTGTTATAAAGTTATGCCATTCGGTCTAAAAAATGTTGGAGCGACATATTAAAGGGCAATGTTGAATATCTTCCAAGACATGATGCACAAGCATGTTGAGTGTTATGTCGATGACTTGGTAGTTAGGTCAGGAGATCATCAGGAACATTGCGAACACCTGGCATCAGTTTTCCGTCGACTCAGAAAAAAATAGCTAAAGATGAATCCTGCTAAATGTGCATTCGGGGGTGTCTTCAGGTAAATTTCTGAATTTTATGGTCCGACGTAGGGGCATTGAGATCGATCTAGGGAAAGTTAGAGCCATTCAAAATATGTCACCACCGACAATATTAAATGAAATGAAAAGTTTGCAAGGAAAGCTGGCATACATTCACCGTTTTATTTCAAATATGGCAGAGAGATGTCAGCCATTTTCCCATTTGATGAAGAAAGGTATGGAGTTCGTAAGGGACCAAGCCTATCAGAATGTGTTTGACTCAATAAAGGAATTGCTGAAGCAGCTGCCGGTACTGACAGCTCCGATAAAAGGGAAGTCACTGATTTTGTATATATCTACAGTTGAGAATTCTTTAGGAGCTTTGTTAGCTTAGGTAAACGAATCTGGGAAAGAGACCGCTCTTTATTATTTAAGCTGAACTCTGATGGGCGCAGAATGCAAGTACTCTTCAATCGAGAAAGAATGTCTGGCGTTGATATTCACAGTACAAAATCTGAGACATTATTATCTCTCCCATGACATTAGTTTAATTTCAAGAGCAAATCCGATAAAGTTTTTAATGACAAGACCGATGTTGTCTGGGAGATTGGCCAAATGGATGCTGTTACTTTTAGAATATACTATTACGTATGTGCCGGTAAAAGCGGTAAAAGGACAGGCAGTGGCTGACTTCCTTGCAGCACACTCTGTAACAGAATGTGAAGCCATCGGTGATGATTTTTCAGATGAAAAGTTATGTTGACTGAGTCATAAAGCCCATGACAGATGTATTTTGATGGTGCTTCTCGAGCATCAGGAGCGAGGGCAGGGGTGATATTCATTACTCCCCATGGTGATTTGTTACCTTACTCCTTCACATTGGGTACTACATGCATAAATAATGAGGCCGAATACAAGCCCTCATCATTGGAATGGAAATGGCTTGAGAAATGAAGATAAAAATGCTGCATATCTTCGGGGATTCTAAATTGGTCATAAATCAATTGACGATCGAATTCAAGACAGGGAAGCAAGAGCTTTTGCCATACTGTCGAAAAGTATAGTAGTTGCTAGAGCAGTTCTGTCATGTTGAAATCAAGCATATACCGCGGTCTGAAAATGCAAGAGCAGACTCTTTGGCCAGCTTGGCAGCAGCTCTTTCGTGCCCAAATAGAAGCCCTCTCTAAGTAACTATAGAAGAAGGAAGACTTGTGCCATCTTCAGAGGTCATCGATGAAATTGTGGAGACACTTCCCATACCATGTTTCGAGATAACGACAAATGATTGACATTAGCCTTTCATAGATTATCTCAAATATGATTTCCTGCCAGAAGATCCAGTGCAGCGACAGCAAATCAAGAAAAGGTTAAGCAAATTCATCATATGCAGTGAAGTGCCGTATAGAAAATCTCACAATGGATTGCTGCTACGTTACGTAGACGAACAAGAAGCAGGCCAGATGTTGTGAGAAGCACACTCTAGAGAATGTGGAGCATATCAAGCTGGCTGAAATTTATTCCATAGAATACATCGAATGGGGTATTATTGGCCTACCATGTTCAAAGACGCGATAGATCATGCGAAGCGGTGTCATGAATGTCAGATTCATGGAGATGTTTTACACATTCCTCCAGAAGACCTACATCAGTCAGTCGCCTCTTGGCCCTTCTTCGCCTGGGGACTTGACGTCATTTGTCCTATAAATCCGCCTTCGTGTAAAGGAAAGCAGTATATTTTGGAAGCGACAGATTATTTTTCTAAGTGGATAGAAGCAGTGGCATTACATAACATTAAGGAAAATGATGTGGTTAATTTCATTTGCATGCAATAATATACCGCCATGGTATTCCAAAGAAAATTGTCACAGATAATGACACTCCCTTCAAAAATAGAGGCATGGAAAAGCTATGTCAGAAGTTCAGCATTCATCATTCATTTTTAACACCTTACTATCTACCACCCAATGGATTAGCAGAAGCGTTCAATAAAACGATAGTCAAGATACTGAAGAAGATAGTGACAAGAAATAAACGTAATTGCGATGAAAGGTTACAAGAAGTATTGTGGGCATACAGAACTACTCATCGGACAACAACAAGAGTGACAGCGTATTCGCTAGTCTATGGTGTAGAAGCAGTAATCCCGATTGAAATACAAGTAGCGTCACTCAGAGTGGTAGTACATCAGTTCATAACAGATGATGAAAATGCAAAAATAAGGCTGAAAGAACTGGATTTACTCGATGAGAAATGTCTGACAGCCCAACAGGTACATCAGTCCATAACAGATAATGAAAATGCAAAAATAAGGCTGAAAGAACTGGATTTACTCGATAAGAAATGTCTGGCAGCCCAACAACGATTGCAATCGTATTGAGCAAGGATATCAACCGGCTTTGATAAACGAGTTAAATATCGCTCTTTTAAAAAAGGGGATATGATGCTGATGTTGAAAAGACCTATAGTGGTCACCTGTCGAACAGGGGAAAAATTCGAGCCTAAATGGGACGGGCCATTCATAATTAAAGAAGTGTACTCTAATGGGGCATACAGAGTTGTGGATCAAGATGGATAAGGTATTAGTATACCAGTTAGTGCTCCCTTCATCAAAAGATATCGTCCCTAAAGATGCCACTGATTTTGATCTAGAATATTATCAGAATAATGATTCTATATCAAAAGGGGGCAAGAATAAACAAGAACGTGGCTATGTATTGTCAGATGAATGAATAAAGAAGAAATTTGTAAGCATATCAAGACTATGTACAAATAAGTATTGCGAAAAGAAAGTGACCATCGTCATCATCAAGTGAGCTCTGTAAAATTCTGTTGACATTGGTATCATCACCAAGTTGATATATTATGAACAACATAGATGAATATTATTGTAGATATTAGTAGAAGTGGTGACGTATCAATCTTAGTTAGAGATATCTATCATTCTCGCAACATCGATGGCCACCTGCCATTGTATTTTAAGGCAGCCTAACTAAGCCCCTAAAAATGGCCAGTTATGCATAAGGCCTATCATTTTCACCATTCGGGCAGTGGCAAGAAGCCAGTGGCCCTAAAAAGCCCGTGAAGGCCATCATACGCGTACTTATGCGGGCAACTGACGGAGCCAGCGACTAAAAGCCTAAAAGGCCAAAAAGTCCTTAATGACCAGTCACGCGTGAGACCAATGCCATCTGTATAGCTTTCAGATAGCTTCACAGGGTACGGAGGAAAATGCCCTCTCGTGAATGGGTTTGATCTTGTAGACGAAGAAAACGCGGGCCGCAGTGTGAGCTCTTTGGCCATGTCCATAGATAGGCTAACTATGCATAAGACCCCCTAGATCTTTGGTTTGATTTCAGTGTTAAGTCATGAGAAAGGGCTTAAATCTACTCATTGATGGACTGGTGGCCCTAGATTTGGTACCCCAAAGGTTACCTTGTGAGCCCCGTGAACTCTAGAGAGTTACTGCGGCCAACACTGTGTGTAATTCCAACTAAGTTCACGGCCCCGGTAGCTTCACTGGGCCCCTCTGATGGATCACGGTTTGTGAACTCAGCAGGCTGTGAGAAGTCCAATGAACTCCTAAGAGTTACAGAGACCATCACGTGAGACCCAACTCCACAACTCAAAAGTATAAAAAACTGCGTGGGCTCCATTACTCAAGGGCTTAAACTGTGTGTATCTGACTAAATTAAAACTTAGCACTGCCAATTAAGATAAAAATCATATAGGGAATCCCGCACTAACAAGCATAAAATGCTAGTGTTTTATATCAGTTCCTTATTAAATATTATGCTAAGATTATTGCATAGATAAATATGCTTGAAATGATATGTGATGTAGAAATCCATAAAAGAATAAAATATCTGAAAATAGTATTATATCTTCATATGTTGAGAATCAAAAGAGATTACTTGTTTAACAAAAAAAATATATACACAAAGAAATTACATACTCAAAGTTCTTCTATAATTCCTACTATCCCCATATACTTTTGCAAATCCTCCTTTAATTGCATCTGAGCTGCAGCATGTTTTAACTTTTCCTTAAGAATGATCTTTGCTTGATCAGGAATGCCATCCAGTTTATCTTCCAATGATATGATCATCTCTTCGCTCTTGAGTAGTTAGGATTTCTCAGCATTAGTAGACCGAATATTGACTTGTATCCTTTCCTTAATCTCCTTTATGGATGATTCCTTCTTGTAATCCTTTAACTCTAGCTGAGAAATCTCCTCTTTCAGAGCAGCGATGCTGTCCCGAATAACCACTCTGTCATCAGTATAGGTCTTCAGCTATTCTTGAAGAACTAATTGTTCCTTATTAAATTCAGAAATAGCGGAAGTAATAAGAGAAGCCTTTTCCTTGGACATAGTCAGCTGCTTCCCATATTCCAAGATCTCGGGAGCAATTGTGACATTTTCTGCTGATGCTAGAGAGATTATTGAATCGCGGAACTTAAAAAGAGAATCACGTAGAGTGGAGATGTTGATCTTTGCCATCGTTACAGAACTTTCTAGAATTTCAATGGCAATATCCAGATCTGACCATTGTTCGGGGTCTTTGAAGATATGAACTACCGTTGGCAGAGAATTCTTCATCAAAAGCATCTTATGTGCGGGAATCTTCACGAACGACAGTAGCTCAGATGCAGTGGCCACAGACTCAGAGCTTGCTGCCCCACTATAAGGAGGAGTTCCTGTAGTATAAAGGGGGAAAGAATTCAAAATAATGTAAAAGAGTTAGAAGATGTATAGCTCTTGATAAAGCAATCAATGTATATATACCTGCCGTAGAAGTATGACTGGTAGGAGGTGGGATTTCTTGAACCGTAGAAGGACCAACTCCTAACATGTCAACGAAAGAAGGCGCTCTGGCCTTTGTACTTGAATCTCTAGTAGTTGGAGTGGGCAAATCAGTGGTCTCTACTAAAAAGATAATTTCACAGGCCACCACTTTTGGCGCTACTAAAGTAACCAGAGGGACCCACGGTGAAATTGCCGGTGCAGTTACGAGAGGGTCCATGGGAGGAGTATCATCGATCCTTGCATTAACAACATGAGTACCTAAAATAAAGAATATGACAATAATAATGAGATAATTATCATAAAATACATACATATACATACATACATACATACATATATATATACATACAAAATTAAAAAATTCCCTTACATGGTGAATATCCATACTCCCCATAATCTAAAGGTTCTTCTTCCTCTATTATCACAGGAGACTTTGCAGGAATATTGGCACTAGGAAGAATTTCAGAATCTACTGGAGGATGTTCTTTGTTAGCATTTTCCGCAACAACATCCTCATCTCCACCTATATCAACTTCTCCTTCTTTGAAATTTTCATCCTCATCTTCACCACTTTCATCATCCTCATCATCTTCATATTTAACAGAAGCAGTACCCTCTGACGAAGAAGCCAAACTTTCATCCCCTAAGTTTTCTTCGTCTACCTCTTCAATCGTGACTTGCTTTCCTTTAGAAGAAGCAGCTCGACTGCTTTCTGGTTGAGGCTCTCTGTCAGTTGGGACTGAAGGGGATGTAGAGGGCTGTTTACCTCCTTCCTGAGGAACAGATGGTGACGCTTGCAAGCGCATTCGAGACCTGGTCATAAAAGATGATGACCGGGGGGAGTAGGTTGTGGAGGAGGAGCTGGTTCATCTCGAGCAGTAGCAGTTTCTGCCGGAATAGGAGAAGATGTTTCTTCGACATCATTTGTGGCCCAACCACCGAAGTCACTAGGGACCTGCTCAAATTCTGTCAAGAGTCCGTGAGCAATCCAGCCATCCAAAGTATTAATAGCCTTCTTTTCATGAATTGGATCTTCTAGCGATATTTTTCTGCAAATTTCACCGTGAAAAGGCGCGCGACTCTTCTTTAGTATGTAGTAATTCCGTCTTCAAGTTTTCTACCCCTTAGCTTGGGTGGGTGAAGCCAGATAGGTGAATCCACTGGTAAACAATTATTGACCAAGAACGACTGGTGATCCCACCACTGCATTCAGCTATAAGAAGTACGAACTGTGCAGTTACAACTAGGGATTATGAAGAAAGAATCAACGCGATCGCCTAACAGTTATTTCCATATCATGGCCCAATTAATAGGACCAGTTCCATAGCAATGCATCCTTTTAGTGACCAATCCATGGTCTTCCGAAATAGCTTGATCATAGCCAAATTGGTGAGCGAAATGATTGGGGTAATACGGCTCTCGCTAAAACTCCGTTCCTTCTCGAAGTGGTAGGCTACAAGAACATATGGAAAGGAAAAAAGCTCTTTCTGCTATGGTGAGAGTTGCCTGGTCCACCATGTCAGTATCTTCGATATAGTGATGGAGAAGAAATTGAAAGAAGTCCACTTGATCAGTATCTCAAATTTTGTTGGCTACCTAATTGTATAATCTTTTAGCCATAGCCCTTTGTTGGAAGAACTAAAGCAGAAGGTGTGCAGGATGAACATATGCCTTCTCTGGTGCTTTGAAAGTCCAAGGAAAGTAGATTCCTAGCCAGCCAGTTAGTTAATGCCATGGAGTGTGAGCCGAGGAAGCTTCGATGGTAGGATTCTTAACGTGGGTGGCTACTTCTCCAAGGGCTCTATAAATAGAACACAACACTGGAGGTGCGAGAGAATATTTGTGTCCTTTTGCCAAAGTACCGGCGACGATAAAGACTGTAGGACGAATAACATCTACCCATTTTGAACCTGGAAGTACCACGATGCTCAGCCAGTAGGCTAGGAAGGCCGTAAGCTCCCCATATAAGCTGTACTCTGCTCTTTCCTTGATATTGTCACGAAGCTCCGTTAGCTCTTTAGATCGACAATCATGGAACTTGTAGGGAAAGGTAAAAGATTGGTATGAAGAAATGTATGATAAGAAAAGGGAAGAAAGAAAAAGGAAGTTGAAAGAAAAAGGAAGTTGATTCCTGAACTTAAAATACCTGAGGGCCCTAGAAAAATGTGTGAGCCACTGTAGAGGAGAAAGCTTATGGATGTTTAGGAATTTTGCCATCGCTCTGAAGAGTTCGATTATGGTTTCAGAGATGGAAGGCTTGCGATTAGGAGGAGATGAAGGCCAGCTCTCTGTTAGACGGGACAAATTCATCATAAAACTTGCTTGTCAATGGAAGGCCTGCTATTCGAAGGAGATCCCAGAGTGTGATACTCATTTCACCTACTGGCAGGTGGAAAGAGTTGGTGGTGGGTGACCAGTACTCAAGAAAACCCTTTATCACAGTTGGTTCCTGATAGAAGTACTGAGACATAGCTTCTATAACATCATATAAGCCAATCTTAGGAAGCATACCTGCGTGCTTCTATAAGATGGCTTCTGCCCGGTCAGAATAATAGTGTCGAGAAGTTAATAGATCCCTTGTTCAGAATTCTTCAAGTCCCCAGAGTTGCTCGCGATCTCTGAAGCATTGCCTGATGGTTTCATAGAAATATGTGGGGAATAGGTTATGAGGACTGTGAAAAAGGGTAAGAAAAATCATGGGGTGGACATCACCGAAACTTTGCCATGGTTTGTGCGCTTGCAATGTCCCCTCAAGGATGCGCGATTCTCTTGTTGACCATGAAGAAGTGTACATTAGCTTTTCCCCGTCTATGTAATCCCTCAGCTCGCAATCAAGCATAGATTGGTGTCGATGAAGGCTAATGGGAATCACCGTCATACCCTCCGAGTGAGGATTATCGAACTTCATGATACCCTCGATAACTCGGACCAAATCCCATGAATTCTGGAGCTTCTTCTTGTCGTGCTCCTTAATCTTCTCCTCGAACTCCTTCACCTTGTTTCGGTGAGTCTTCTTTGAACGAGAAGCAGAAGGAGTGTCTTCTCGAGCAGGAGGTCTTTGACTTTCTGTACAAATGTGGGTGGTCGTCTTCAACAATTTGTCTCAGTCATACTCTCGGCCCTGCTTTGGAGGTCGTTCTAGGTCTCCCATCGCAATTGCCCGATGGATAGGAAAGGGTAAGGAAGAGATGTGGTCAGTGAAGTTAAAGGTTGGTAATACGGGCTCTTTGAAATATGAGGGATTACGAGCAGTGGTTTTAGTGCATTTTGTTGGTGGTTGATCTGAAGAAGGAGCAGGGAGAAAAGAAGACGGATCGGCTAAGTCCTGATGAGAGGGTTGGTCAGTAGGAGGGTGTACAACGCGATAAGTTCGTTTAATACGAGCCATGGTGGAAAAGGAGTGAAGGACTTGAAGGTATTTGAAGAATTAGTTCATGAAACAGGAAAAATTTTCCTAAGTCTTGGTTGTGTGGACTCGCGCAATCAAAGTCAGTTGCATGGGTTGGCGCAAAGGCCAAAAGCACTTGTGCGAATAGGTGACTGTTGCGCGGATTCGTGTAAATCAAAGACGTTGCGTGGGTAAAATCGTAGAGACAAAGGTTCACTGCAGTGAAAGAGAAATGGAGAATGACTACAAGTTCAAAGTATCTATAGGATATGCAGCTGAGTACGGAATGTGGGTTTCAGTTGCGCGGATCCGCGTAAACCTATGATGGTGAAGAAATTGATACTTTTTCTTTGATTTTGGGAAACAAAGAAAGGATCAAGGGGGCATCTGTTGAGGCATAAAAAATGAAGAAAAGATTGAATCAAAAGAAGATTGAAAAATAGAAAGAAAATAGAAAAAGAAGAAGAACAAAGTAACTTTAGGGTGGTTTACGCGGGTCCACGCAAACGACATCTGTTGTGTGGGTCCGCGCATCGAAATACCAGTTACGTGGGTTCGCGCAACTAATTCTAGAATATAATTTCCAAGAACGAGTAAGATTGATGAAAGGTGGGTCCCACGACATCAAATTTGAGGTTTCACACGTGCGAAGGCCTATAAATACTCCCTCCCCTCTTCATTTGGATGGATCGAAGATTTTGGAGAAGAAGCAGAGCAAGAAAGAAGATTGAAGGTAGGAGTGAAGAAGCGCCGGTGTCTTGCGTGGGTCCGCACAACCCATATCGGTTGCGCGGGTCTGTGCAACTAGACTGCCCTGCAGTCTGTGAATGTTAAAGAGCTAACACCCTGCTGAAATGGCCAAGCCTCCAGATTTCTTGTATCCAGTCTTCAAGAAGGGAAATCAATAGATGAGATATGTGTCATGTTCCTCTTAAAGAGATGATCAAATTGTGAGTCGAAGTGCTGATGGATTTGATATCTGACTTGGACATTTGAACTTTGTTAATTCCTACATTGTAAATAATTTATCTTAAAATCAAGGGATGTTTGAGGATGTAAATGAACTTAGTACTAATAAAATATGATGATTGTTCTTAATGAATTCTTTTTCTGTTATGTTTGAATAAGATAATCTCCCAAATTGAATGCACTTGTTTCTTGTTCGAAATACTTAGTCGTCTGAATTCTGTCGATAGTGCCTTGGTGAAAATATCAGTAGTGTGGTAGTACTCTAATTTCACTATTTTTTGCTTGACTTGATCTCTTAGAAAGTGATACCTAGTATCAATGTGCTTGCTCCTTTCATGCTATACCAGATTTTTTGCAAGTTCGATTGCCGACTTGTTATCCACGTATATAATTGTGGATTCCTATTGTGGATGTTTCAACTCCTTTAGTAGGTTCTTCAACCATATTGCTTTACAGACTGTGGACTATGTTACCACATAATCTACTTCACATGTGAACAAAGTGAACACACTTTGCTTCTTTGAGTTCCATGTGAAGGTAGTCGACCCGAGATAGAATACATAGCCAGTGGTGCTTTTCCTTTCATTTTGGTCACCTCCCCAATCACTGTCTGAGTATCCATATAATATTGCTTCATCATTGTATGGATATAAGAGACTGAATTCTGCATTCCTTTGACATACCTGAGGATTCTTTTTGTAACAAGCCAGTGTGATTCTTTTGATACTTCCATGTACCTGCTTAGAAGCCCAACATTGTAGATGATATCTGACCTAGTGATTGTGAGGTACCTGAGACTTCCAATCAGACTCTTGAAAAGAGTTAAGTCATCATTTCTTCCTTCGCCATCTTTTGTGAGTTTCAGGCCTGTTGCAGGAGGTGTATTCATGGCTTTACAGTCGATCATCCGAAACTTCTGAAGAAGTTCTTTTGCATACTTCTTCTATGATATATAAATGCCGCCGACATGTTGTTTCACTTTGATGCCCAAGTAGAAGGACATGAATCCACTGTCAGTCATCTTGAACCCATTGAACATAGCTTGCTTGAATTCTTCAAACATCACCTGGTTGTTTCCTGTGAACAACAAATCATCAACATATAAATAAGCTATAAGCATATCACCATGGGCATTCTTCTTTATGTAGACGGCATGCTTATACGGACATTTGACGAAACCATTCTCTTAAAGATACCCGTCGATCCGTGCATTCCAAGCATGAGGGGCTTGCTTCAACACATTCATGGCTTTCTTTAGCCGATACACCTTGTGTTCCTCCCCTTGCATGACAAAGCCTTCAGGCTGGTCAACGCAAACTTCTTCTTCGAGTACTCCATTTAAGAATGCGAATTTCACACCCAGTTAGTAGATCATCCAACTATGATGAGCTGCAAGGGAGATAATCATCCTCACAGTGTCAAGGTGAGCAACCAGGGTGAAAACTTCTTCATAGTCTACCCTATATTTCTGTTTATGGCCCTTTGCTACGAGCCTTGCCTTATATCATTCGATCTTACCATTGACATTCCGCTTGATTTTATACACCCATTTAAGACCAATGGTCCTCTGGCCTTTAGGGAGTGAGATTAGCTCCCATTTATGATTCTTCTCGATAGCATGGATCTCTTCTTCTATAGCCTTTCTCCAACATTCTTCATTCACAGCCTCCTTGAATGTGAGAGGCTCATGGTCTGCATACAGGCAGAGCAAATTCACTTCCTCAGTTTCTTTGTAGATCGTGTTGAGGCTTCTTATTTTGATGAGAGCCAAGGGTGAAGGAGAATTGAATGAAGATGTGCTGGCTGAATTCTGATTTGATGAAGTACTTCCAGGGGAGATGGAACGTACTCTTGGACTTCTGTGTCCGAAGGGGGTGATGTGGGTGTCTATTCTTGATTCATATGCCTCTCTTCTTCATATTCTTCAGCCTCGACTTGATTTTCTTTGGCCGAATCTTCTTAGTTCCACTTCCAGGCTTCTTCTTCACAGAATACCACATCTCTACTTACCACCACCTTATTAGTTGATAGGTTGTAGAGCTTGTATGCCTTTGACTCTTCGCTGTAGCTGATGAAGATATACTTCTCACCATGATCATCAAGTTTTTTTCTTCTTGCTTCTGGAACTTGAACACAAGAAACACACCCAAAAATTTTAAGGTGCGCCATGCTTGGCTTGTAGCCACTCTATGCCTCTTGTGGTGTCATGAGCCTGACGCTCTTAGTGGGACACCGATTGAGCAGATATGCAGTACATGTAACTGTCTCTCCCCAGAAGCTGTTTGGTAGGCCTTTCTTCTTTAACATGGTCCTCATCATGTCGAGGATGGTGTGGTTCTTCCATTCTGCAATTCCATTCTCTTGTGGCGTGTAAGCTGCATTGTGTTGCTGTTTAATTCCATGTTCCCTGCAATATTCTTGAAAAACATTTGAGTGTACTCCTCATCTCTGTCAAATCTGAGGACCTTGATTTTGTAGCCACTTTCATTTTCAACTCGGGCTTTGAAAATTTTAAAGATAGAAAAGGTTGCAGACTTTTCTTTAATGCGGAATAACCTGAGTTTTCTGCTGTAATCATCAATGAAGGTAATGAGATATTTGTTACCTCCAAGAGATGGTGTCTCCATGGGTTCACAAATATTAGTGTGAACCAATTATAATGGCTCCTTTGCTCTTCGGGATACTCCAACTGGGAAGGAGTTCCTTTGCTGCTTGCCAAGTGTGCACGCCTTACACACATGTTCTGGAGCTTTAATAGCAGACAATCCATGTACCATGCTTGATGAGGATAAGAGGTTAAGGCCATTAAAGTTTAGATGACCAAAGCGAAGATTCCACTTCCATGATTCATTGTTGGCATGTCCATAAAGACACTTCTCGAGCCATGTGTTTATATGGAGTGGGAACATTCAAATTTTCATCATTTGGACCCATGTCACATGTCTACCGCATGTATCTTTTAATGACGTAACTAAGTTCTCCATGTGTATCATATACCCTTTTCAAATAGTTAGCCGATGCTGAGGATGTTACTTTTCATGTTGGGTATGTAATATACATTAGAGATAAATTGCGGCTCACCATTTTTCTGATAAATTTTGATTTTAGCCTTACCTTTCATCGGAGTTTTTGATGAGTCTTCGAATGTCACATCGTCATGAACTCTTTCTATGAGTTCTGTAAATAGCATTTTTCACCACACATGTGATTGCTTGCACCCGTGTCAAGATACCACATATATGACTGATCACGGCCTTTCTCTCGTGCAAGGAAGAGTGTGGTTTTTTCCTCTTCATGATTTGATGCTTCGACATAGTTGGATCATTCATCTTGATTCACTAGCTTGCTCCAACAATTTGATACATAATGGCTGAACTTATTGCAATTTCGGCACTGAATATTTTTCATATTTCCACGATCTCGTGTGGATCGGCCTCTACCATTTCCTTTACCACAGAAATTAGTAAAAATTTATTGATTTTGTGGATTACTTAGATTATATCCACGCCCTCTTCCTCTTGCACGATCACTATTGGTGTGGCCACCTCGAAAATGGGCACTTCCACAACCATGACCGGTCTTTTATTCATTTAGAGTCAATTTGACTCCAATGCTTATTCTAGCATCATAAATCCGACATTCTTTTGCATTCATTGCTCATGAACTTGCAACTATCCCATCAACTCTTCAATAGAGAGATTTTCTAAATATTTTGATTCTTCAATGGCCAAACCACATGTTCAAACTTGGTTGTGAGGGATCGAAGCACCATTTTAACCACACGAATATCTTCGATCTTTTCACAATTTCTTTTCAAGTTATTAGCAATAAGGAGTAGTCGTGAAAAATAATCTAAGGTACTCTCACCTTCCTTCATGTGACCGGCTTCGAACTCAGCTCTAAGTGTCTATAGCCGGATTCTCTTTACACGATCTACACCCTTGAAGATGGTACTTAGTATCTCTCATGCTTTCCTACTTGATGTCGCTTCTGCAATCCTTTTAAAGGTAGATTCATCCAACCCTTGATAGACAAGAAACAATGCCTTCTTATCCTTCTTTCTTTGATCTTTAAGGGCGACCTTTTGTTCGGAGGAGTAGGTGGCTTCTTGCTCCATTGTGGGCTCTACGTATCACTTAATGACGATCTCCTATAGATCTTGTGACCTAAACAGAGCCTTCATCTGGATGCACCAATTTTCATAGTTGTCCTTAGACAACTTTGGAATTTTTGGATGGATTATGGTGGCCATCTTTACACAAATAAGTTCTTGAGTATTGTAACGTCTTAGATTTTTGCCAATTGGAAATTGGACATCCTTGGCTGTTACCTTTGAATTTTTGACTTGAGTGCATATGTGTGCGTGTATTCGCACGTGTTTGGGACCAAAAGGAGTGGCCTTGGATCCACCAAAACCCTCCGACTGAGTGATTTGTTCCAGATGCCTTAGAAACCTCTGTCATGTGGACCGTGTCGTCGTTGCAGTCACCACGACAAAAACCTTGCGTCAATCCGACTCTCTGTTAGTGAGATACGATCCATCGAATCCACGACCAAAATTACGTATCCTGTAACATGAGCAACATTTATTGTGCTAGGCCCATTAGACTTGGGCATATGTGGGCCTAAAGCCCAATTTCTATATCATAGAAATTATCACAAAATAGGACAATTACTACATGACAAAAATGAGCTAGCACATATAAGACAATGCACATGAGATAAAAAATAAGGCCTACCCCAAAATCTATTATTAGTCCTCTCCCCATGCCTTAGAAAGTAATTATGGCCCATGCCCACCTCATCCTACACATGCATCCAATGTATGCCTTGTTTTGTGACACATCACTTTAAACAACCAATTATCACATTCCACTTCATCATCCACTATGCATTACCTACAACCCACAACCCTTATGCATCCATTAGCCAATGCATGCTTAGATTTCTTCTACCTTGGCCAATGCATGATTACCACCATTAGGGGTGTTCATCGAGTCGAATCGAGTCAAGTTGGTCTCAGCTTGGCTGGGGTCGGTCACCAAGCACACCCAGCTCGAGCTCGACTTAGCTCGGTGATCGAGTTAGCATCTCCAGCTCTACTCAGCTCAGTTAGTAATCGGATTAGTTCGAGCTAGGTTCGAGCTTTCGGGCATGGGTTGAGAAGGGTGGGGTGGAGGAACGAGTTTCAGTGAAAGGATTGTAATTTTTGGATTGGGAATGGGGTTTTGTTTGGGAGATGAAGCGGATGAGATCGATGTTCTTGGGGAGGAAAGAAGGGCCATTGGATCCTAAGAATCAGATGAGCTGGGTGCGAGCAGGGTAGGAGATGGTGTTGGGGAAGTGGCAGGGGACCTGTCTGATGCTGCTTGCCTCCAAGTCCAAAGGTTCGTAAGTAATATCCTATGAATAAAGGGTCGATCCCACAGGGAGATAATTTATGAGAATGAAAAAAATCAAATGCAAAACTATCTAAGTAATGGAAACTAAATGGATGATTTGATTTTGAAGGTTTTGAATGTATGGAATTCAATTAATTTAAAAACAACACCCAATCTTCAAAGTTCCACACATAGGTTAATGTTCCATAAGTCATGATGACTTTCATAACAAAACTAGGATCCGAGCACTATGGTTGGCCTAATCGAAAAATAAAACAGTTTAAATATTTTAATAAATGATATAAAAGATTAGAGAATCATGGATTGACACCATTAATTCATACTTTCAAGCGCCAATGATTTTAAGCATTTAATATCCATGAGATAATGAATCAAAGAAATGTAGCAGGTTGAGAACATATCCCATTTGAGAAATCTAATTGATCTACGTTAGGCCTATTCATCAATATGGATCTCACATGTGGAAACATATGGATCTCATATGAGGATAAAAAACCTAAACCTAAACAATTAATAACATGCATACACCATCTCATCATTAAAAATAATCAATCATCATCATTTATGAAATCATTAAACTAATGTGCTTCCCTTCTAGCTTGGGCTAGAGGGAACTAGAAAAATATAACTAAATTGTAAAAATAAAAAGCAACAAGAAAGAAATAAATGCAAATAGAAAAGATCTAAAAGAAAAAAAATAATTTATAAAACTTTAATAAAATTAAAACTCTCTAAAAATCCTAAATCTTGCTCTTAAATGCTCTGAATGATGCTTAGGAATGCTCTGAGAAGCCCTATTCATAAGTAGAGAACTCCCTTAAACAGATTAAAAAAATCCAGAAACCACCTCAAATTTTCTCACTCCGCGTAGGCTCCACGTAAATAGCTTTGATGCGTCGAAGGTCTTTCGATATGATCTTCGATATAAGTTTCGATGCATTGAAGGTCTTTCCATATCATTGAAATTGGTCCAGAACTGTCCATCGAGTTTGCTTAAAAATCCTGCAATTTTTGATTCCACCTTCGATACATCTAAATACCTTCGATATGATCTTTGATGCATCGAAGGTGTGAGACTCGTATCCTAGTCCGTACTGTTCTGTAAACTTCCACGATCCTCCCGGTCGAATTTCGGTGACCCGCGACACGTAGATAATATTTGCGCGTGACCCTAAGTCGCATCCTATCAATCTAAGTCAGCTCGACTCGAGACTTGTACCCTTGTAATCGCGTCGTCGTTGCAATTCCAACATCACGTCTCGCACGCCAATGCGATACCCAAGCCAGGAGTTATGGGCCTAAGAATAAATCGAGGAAATTTCACGGGTAACGTGTGTGCCATTTCCAGGAAGAGTCCTAGTTGAGAGAATGAAATATCTACCCATACCCCCTCTTTCCACCAAGTTAACCAAGCCCTTACCTCTCCCATACCTTTCATGTCAACAAGGCAATGCTACCCATACCCCATCTCATCTCATGCCCAAAAAGTCAACAAGCCCCATCCCTCACCCATACACTCAATGTCATTCATCCTTACAACTCCCATCCCTCTCTCATTCCCTCTCATTCTCCTTCCATCCCAACAAAAAAAAGGACTAACTAGAGAAGGAAACTAAGAATAAGAGCCATCTTCCCACCACCTAAAGCTTCCCATCCAACCATCCAAATCTCATCATCCTCCCTTAAAGAGCTAGCTTGGGAGGTAAGGAGTCCATGGAGCCTAGAAGATTTGAAATCGGTGGGTCTTCATGGCGCTAGATGTTGATTGTGATTTAGGGTCCACACAATTTTTGGGGCCCATCTTGATGTATGCATGTACATGGAGGAGCTCATAGTGGCAGAGCTCCTCCCATCTCCGCCGTCTCTCTCTCTCTCTCTCCCACTCTCCCTCTCTCTTCATTTTCCTATTTGTATGGTGATGATGATGATGAGGTGTGTGGCCCACCTGATGTGTGTGTGTGGCCCACCATGATGAATGTATTTTATCCATGCCGTCTAATTGTGGGGCCCACCTTGCTGGACTGTCCAGCAGACGGGCTTGCTGCTTGTCCGTCTAGATAGGCCCAGGTGAAGATGAAAACACAAATATTTGCTTGATGTAATGCAGCTGGTGGGTCCCACATGTGTGGACCCACGTGGAAGTGGATTGGCTGGAGCACCACACCCGGCCATATAGCTGCTGTATTGGCGCAGTAAGTTCTGTGGATCCCATCACATGGAATGTGTTATATTCCAAACCGTCCATCCGATTGGGAATGTGGACCCCACTATAATATATGTGTTATATACACCGTCCCTCCATCAGCAGCTCGTGGGGCCCACCCCACACGTGTGGTATGTGTGGGGGTGGGACCCACCATGATTTAAGTGTTTTATACACACCGTCCATATTTGGACGGTGGTAGGTGTAGCCCATCGTGATGTATTTCTTATACATCCAAGCCATCCATCTGCTTTGGTCATGGGGCCCACCCACACGTGTCACACGTGTGGGGTGGGACCCACCCTGATGGATGTGCCTTGTATCCACATCGTCCGTACTTGGACGGTGGTGTAGCCCACCATGACTTATGTATTTTATCCCTATCCATCCATTTGGACGTGTGGGGCCCACCCCACACGTGTGGGTGGGACCCACCTTGATGATATATGTTTTGTATCCACTGTCCACGGTGTTGGGGACGCTCGTGATGTATGTGTTTCTCCACATCATCCATCTGGACGTGTGAGGAACTCCGTGATGTATGAGTTGCTCCACGTTGTCCTTTTGGACATGCTGGTGGGACCCACCTCGATGCATGTATGTGTGGGCCAACCGTGGTGTATGTGTTTTATACACACCATCCGTCCATTTGTGTGGCCCACCATAATGTATGTATTGTATATCTATGTGGCCCATTGATGTGGCCCACTTGATGTATATGAGGCCCATTGGTGCAGCCGTTGATGCGGCCCACTTGATGTATATGAGGCCCATTGGTGCGGCCCATTGATGCAGCCCACTTGATGCATATGAGGCCCATTGGTGTGGCCCATTGATGTGGCCCACTTGATGTATATGAGGTCCATTGGTGCGGCCCATTAATGTGGCCCACTTGATGTATATGAGGCCCATTGGTGGAGCCCATTGATGCGGCCCACTTAATGTATATGAGGCCCATTGGTGCGGCCTACTTGATGTATATGAGGCCTATTAGTGCAGCCATTGATGCGGCCCACTTGATGTATATGAGGCCCATTAGTGCGGCCTATGTGATGCGGCCCATCATGATATATATGAGGCCCATGAGATGCGGCCTATTGTGATATGTTTGAGGCCCATATGATGAGGCCCGATATGATGTATATATGTCCCACGTGAGGAGGCACATTGTGATGTCATTGTGGCCCAAGTGATGAGGCCCAATATGATGTATTTGTGGCCCTTATGTGAGGCCCAACATGATGTATATTCGGCCCATTTGGTGAGGCCCAATGTGTGCATATGCCAACCTTTTGATGAGGCTTGACGTGATGTATATGTGGCCCTTGAGTAAGGCCCATTGTGGTGTATATTACACCTCTGTATGGGGCCATGGGCCCCACTATATGTTTGGCCCTATGAGGGCCACTCATTGGGAGCAATGTTGGCTAAATGTCCACATTGATGGTTAAATGTCCACATTGTGACCTTCCCATAGGCCCTTTGTTAGGCCGATTATCGATGTTGATTATCAGTGCCGGTTATCTATATTAATTATGAGTATATGACAACATAGCATCATGATACATGCCCATAAGCATCATCTGCATGTTTGTTATGAGATGTGGTTGACTATTGCATATGCCGCAGGGCAGGTTGTTTATAAGACTCCCTGATAGGCGGAGTCATCCCACATGAGCGCACGGTATGCGCATGATTGATGCATGATTGGACTGTGTGACTCATGCATCTTGCAATTTGTGATATGACTACTGTACGCCCTAGTGACATCAGGGCCGTGGCCTCCACACGCATATCATGGATGACCACACGGGACACCGAAAATCTTTTTCTACATAGGGTACCATAGATGTTCCTGGGTAAAAGTCCCTAAACCTCCGTGGCTAGGAGACACTCCAACGTCTAGACCAAGTGGATACATGAGCGCCCGAGTTCCGAATACTAGTAGGCCGCGTTTCCCACTGTGTTGTGGTCGGTTGGAAGAGGGTGTGGCCTTACTCGCTCGAGGGTAGGGGGCATAACTAGGTTGAGTTTAACCAGCTCGTAAATGGATTTGCTATCGATGTGTCAGGTAGATGTTGGCTGACTATTGGCCAGCGGATAGTGAGGTCTCTTCCACTTGCATGGTTACGTGTCCAGTGGGCGGCGATCGCGTGTAGAGTGTATTAGACCCCGATGATGATCCCAGAGATGTACAGTACTGATATGTGGACTTATTGAGCAGGAGTTGCATACTCAGCGTTCATTCATTCACTATCCACTCGGGCTGGTGGTGTGCAACTAATTGCTATGTACCTTCACAATGGCTAAGATTTCAGTTGGGGCGCGCGACCAACCTGAGGTTAGGAGTTTACCATATTGAGTCTATCTATCCAAATTTAGGTATGGGACTAGTTTGAATAGAAGTTCCTTGTGATGGGCCCCGTAGCCTGCAATACTACGTACTACCATCTCGACTTTACACTCCAGCTTGGTCATTTCATTCGCACCGCATATTGCATTATATCCGCGGCATATGGTATTCTGGGTTGCTACGTTTCTGCATTTATATGGCCTAGATGAGGTTGACGACATTCGTGGACTCGTCAGGATTTACATATTGCATTGTATCCTCAGTATATGATATTTGGTTTACTATGTCTTCGTATTCCATAACTGATTTATATTGCTTCCTCAGTATATGATATTGGCTTATTATCTTTTTGCATCACATAGCTTAAATAAGGCTGATGGTATTTATAGACTTACCAGTATATTTTCGCATTGCTCTGATATTGCATACTTGGCACTTACCTTGTGCACACACTTACACCACCCTCTAAGTTTTCTATAAGCTTATGCACGATAGATGCGTGCAGGTGGCATTAGGTTGCAACAGTGTTGAGCTTGGAGCGTGCAGCTGTCTTCTGGAGCTTGATTGTCGATATTTGTATTTCCCTTTCAGTACTATATTCAACTGTTTATATTGGTAGATATGTGATAATGATGTTGCCTTTGTGATTTAAGTAAACTTGTGGTTATGCTTCTTTGAGATAAATGTACATTGGAAAATCCTCCTTATATGATCCCAGGATCGGAATCTGGCGTATGAGGGCTGGCAACCGAGAATGGGGTACTGCGAAGGCTGTCAGTACTGGATTTGGCAATCGGAAATTTTGTGAGCCTGATTTCTGAGTAAGGGGCATGACATAAGGTCTTTCAATATGATCGAAGGTGATTTTGGCAGTTTTCCAGAACTATACTTTTCTGGTCTCGGAATCTATTTACAGGACAATTTCCAGGATTCCTTTTCTTCATTTCAAATCTTCAATTCTCTTCCTTATCACTTGGTTTCCTTGGATCTTTAGCATGTGAATTCTTCAATCTTGGTCTCCTAAGATCTATCCTTTACCTTGGTGATTCTTGAGCATTAAATCCACGCTTTTAACATTCTTTTCACTCTAAGCTCTCAAGTTCACCTTCCAACACAAACGTGTATAAAATATACCATTAAGTATTATCATGTTCATAAAACCAAGATATAAATGAGGAAAAATATGTAATATTTGACATTTAACACGGCTCACATGCGGAGTGGCCGCAGGGGAGGACATATGGGTTGATCTGGTCATCTTCGTCGTATGATTGTAAGCAAATGGCGTACACCGGAATCTCCATCCCTGCCTTTCTTTCTTGGACGGACAACGGGAGAGTGGTGAGTTTGAATTTTCTATGAAATGGTGTGCCATGCACCGAGTTAAGCCGAGTCAAACCGACATGAGTAGAGTTCGAGCTGGATTCGATCTGAGTTGAGTTGAGCTGGGGCCAGCTCGAACTTGGCTTGAACTCATTTTCGAGCTTAAAAAATTAGCTCGACTCAGCTCGAACTCAGCTTCGAACCGAGTCGAATCGAGCTTTTTTGAGTCAAGTCAAATGAGCTAACCAAGCTAGCTTGGTTCGTGTACACCTTTAAGCACCATCCACTCATCCATCCACTATCCATACCATACACCATCTTCCACCTCACTTTTAGCACCAATAAGACCCCATAAACTCGGCACATCATCTTGTCACCTCAACACCCAATTCCCTATATACGAGTAGGAGCTCTCTTACACTTATCCTTTTGCTATAATTAGAAAAATTCTGAGATTTTAAGAGAGAGTGAGAGATGATGGGGCCGAGGTGTGGCCCATCATCAACTTAGAGGGAGTGGACCACACATCATTATCAAGCCATCCATCCATTTGAGGTGAGTCTACACCCCACCTTCCATCCTCCTCATCCTCCTCTTTCCACCTTTTATATTTTCTTAATGCATATGAAGCCCATTAGTGTGGAGCCCCATGGGTGCATGTATTAATGGCTATGGTGGTCAGCATGGTCTAGCATGATGAACAAATTGTATCAACATCCTTCACTTGTAATCCCATTTTTGTATCTGGACAACAACTTCTAAAAATCATATAAAATCAACCATACAACGATCGGAGTTAAAACTTAACAATAATATGGATCACAATATGAGATAAATCTAGCCCAAATTTCGTAGCCATCCAATGGTCCAATCATCAGTGGCATCAACCTTACTTGGCTGTTGTCCAACGACACATGTTAGATTCCGATTTACCAAAAACAGAACGATTTTTACTTCATTTATTCAATACAATAAAAATATGTTTCGTTAGATTCGTAGAAAATCAAAGCAAGTTTCCAATGGTGTATAATAATCCTCGATCGAAGTTCGGACGATTGGGATCTTGGCCTTATATGAAAATATATTTGGGGGCTTATTATGACCATTCTTGTGTGGGCCATATCTGTGATTCCAACAGTTAGATATATTTGATATTTATTCTTAACTTACTTGAGATAATTAATAATCATATGTATGGTCCTTATGGTCAGATTCTTTCATGATAAAATTTAAAAAATTCTAGACTGGCAGATACTTCTGTAAGGATAAACCTTGAATTGTTTTGTATGGTCCAGATGAATCTAAGGTTCTGTATGGTTGGAAACCTATATAAAGTATAAATGACTTATTTTCAAACCATTCATTGGATGAGATTTCCAATAAAGGATCTAGTTATAGAGATTTGATTAATACATTTCATGTGCTACTTGATGTGTATATTGGATCTATATTGTATATAACATTCATCCTCTTATTGACCCACTTGGGTGTGGGACCACTTGTGATTTATACATTTTATTAGTTCATCCAATCTGGAGACACATGTACATTATTTTGTGTCTCTTATATATGGTTTGCTAGCATGTGGGCCCCACTTACCATTGGATCTATTTCATTTCCTTTGCACTCCTTATCTATTGCTGAAATTTTTTGAAGAACCTAACTGTATTTTATGTAGGCCTCTTTGAGACCTGTAGTGGGCCCCACGCTCTGTAGTTAAGGGTACCACTATGGGAGATGTTTAATTCATATATCAGTGAGATGGGATATCCTACCTTTTTATTTGGAATGATCCCTAAGTGTTTGGAAATTAGGCCCTAAGTTGTGACAGACCCCATTGCTGAAAACTGCCTGATTATTTTCATGTTTTGTACCAATTTTGGGCCTCTGTAGTGGACCCCAAGCACAAGATATGAGTAGGCCACCACTTGGAACCTTTAAGCTATACCAATGAATAGAGAAATTATATTTTAGTTGGGCAAAATAAGACCCCACATGATTAGGGAGTGGATCTCAATATGGGGCAAGGCATAGTTGTGCAGAAAATTAAGGTACCTATGTTTGGCCTTATACCAAATATTATGTGTGCACAACTAGTTGGTCCCAGCTTATAATTTTTGAAGTACATATATAGTACTACAAAGGTCACCTCACGATACACTGAAAGGTGGTCTCTTGATCATGGGACATACTCAAAATCGGGCCAAAACTAATTCTGTATTGTGTTTCCTGCACATTTCTTTCAAGCACCCAAGTTTGAGTCTTCACCAAAAATTGTATATGCATGATTAAGTAGGGTTACCTTGTGGGTTTTAAAGTACATATATAACTCTACTAAATTCTCTTTTTCCTTTGAAAGTAGTGGACCCTATATAATTGGGGAGTGGATCTCAAATAGGACCGGGCGTAGTTGTGTAGAAAATCCTGTGCAGAAAAAATTAAATGCCTATGTTTGGCCTTATGCCAAAACTCATATGCGTAAATCCAGTGAACCACACTATTTATATTTTGAAGGCCACATGTAGGGCTAGCAAAGGAACCTAATGGCATGCCAAAAGGTGGCCCCACCTGAACATGGGACATGCCTAAAAATGGCCAAGGGTCATTTCTGCCGTTTTTCTGCACATCTCTCCCAAACACCCATGTTTGGGCCTTCACAAATACTTGTGCATGCATGATTAATGAGAACTGAATTTTAGTTTTTGATGCCTATACATAGAACTATCATATGGATATTTTTCTCCTTCGGAATTGGGCCCTGAAAGGAAACAGCCCTGCAACAGGAGAGAGGGCAGCGACACGCTAATCAACGAATCCTAACCCTAGGGGTGACACTAAAAATCAACGAACCACCTCTAGGTGTAGACCATTACCCGTATGTTGTCAATTATCAAACTCTTGCCGCAATTAATAGTTTATGTAGTGAATAGATGAATGTATGATAGTTGTTGTTGATTTGTGAATGCTTAAATGAATGCATGCTAACTAGTGTTAATTATTGATTTGGGTAATGTATGGGCCTATGCATGATAATTAGTATCGATTTATGATTGTGTAGTGCATAGATGGATGCATGCTAGGTAGTGCTAATTACTATTGGTTGCGCATGGATGTATATGTGCTAATCAGTGCCGATTGATGATTGAGATACTACGTAGATGAATGCTTGCCAACCAATGCACTTGCATGCCTTTTGTTTGCCCATATTAGCTAGAATATCCTGAGGTATTGATGAGTTTGGTTGCTTATTTTTAAATAGAATTATTTGTAGCATGCTATAAAATTTTAGTATAATGGTAATTGGGTTGGCCAACAAAATCAGAAAGATTCGCAAGGGCAGCCTTATTGGATTGGCTGCCCTGGGCCAATCCAACCGATTCAGGCTAAAGACGGACATCTGACAGTAGTTGGACTACATGGGATACTTGCACCCAGAGCCAGTTGCGCCGTATTTCGCTTAAGTCTGCTGAATTAGTTGACTAGTTGGCCAACCATGTATGGTTACCCTTGCCTGAATTTGAAGCACCCCATACCTTTGAGAGGCCTACTGATAATTGTTAGTGATACGATCCCACCAAGACTCATGAGCCAGGTATGGTGGAATGGGACACCGTGTCCGATCTGTCAGCTTACGCTCGGGTGACAAGCCTCCCTGTAGTGACCAGTGAGCAACCAAGTCTCGGGAGCTGGGCATGGTGGAATTGGATACTGTGTTTGTACTATTGGCCTACGCTAGGGTGACGAGCCTCCCCGTAGTAACCACCGAGCATAGGAGGTGATAGGTCCTTGTTTGAACGACCCCTATCAAATTACTCGGCCGATGGTTCCGTTCCAGAGTACCGTTCGAACGACCCGGGTATGAATGAAATTGAGTGATGAACCATTTCCTATGGTGATTTGGTTATGTGACAAGCCTGTACCTCGGAACTGAGTGATCATACTCATTTATTGGATGACAACCCATACCAAATTGATCCTTATACATTTGGGTATCATGCATTACATTTGGAATTATAATTTGTGAGACAGATGGATGATACCTAAATTTAGATCACGGATCGCAAGCTCAGATCCGCTATGGCCTCTCTGGGCCAAGTGATCTGGATTAGAACATTTATTAAATGGAGGTATTTCAACTTCCCCAATCTTGTTGGATGAATATACTTAATTAAATACTCGGCTAACATGAATATTCATGACATTACATTAGCATAGGTTGGCGACTCAGCAGTCGAGGTCGTATTGAGGGAGTGTTGGGCATTGCGAACATAAGATGGTGTTGCTCAAGGGAGTGTTGGATGGTGAAGGCATGCATTATATCATAATAACATGCATATGCATTAAAAAGAATAGCTAGGAACTTTGTGTTTAATGCTTTTTATTAATTGCGCTTATAGAATTGATAACATGTGTAACTCATTACTAATGGAACCCACTGAGTTGATCACTCGCTCCCACTCAGGGACGGTGTTTTAAAACACCAACCAGACGATATTATCGATACAGGTACTATTGATATTTCAAATGGAGGCTTAGAGTGGCTTGCACTACCAACAATGTGTTTTAGAGGATTGGACCAAACTGAAAACTTACACTTTAATCATTTTTGGTATGTATATTGTGTCTTGTATAATCCTCATTTGGGCGGACATCATATTTTAATTGTATTGTTACTATTAGCCCCATATTTATTTATCTTTGTTATCTCTACTTCGCTTTGGGTTTGCTAATTTGAATTGTGCTACTCTGATTGCTCATGTGAAAAATGAGTGTGAATATGAGCAAGGTCACAGGTGCATTTTATTTGGTTAACACCCGAAAACTCGGGATCAGAGTCTTTATAATCGGGTGCCGATTTTCGGGGTGTTACATGGATAAAAAAATTTGCTTTGCTAAGCCTCAAGATGGCCTAAAATAATCTGATTTTTGGAGAACGAAAAATAGAATTCTAATTTTTTTTTTAACAGATTTTTCAAAAAAAAAATTCTGTTGGCTAAAAACTGTTGCCGACTTCAACCAGAAACCTGGTGCTCTGATACCAGTTTGTTGGCTTTACGAACCCCAAATGGTGACAAGTGCACCTCCACTTGCAAGGGAGAGAGAAAATACATTAAAATTTACTTTTTCAAAACCAAGCTACTGCTGTAAAAAGAACTTGCTGCTTTTCCTGATGCAGCTACCTGTTTTCGACATTGCTATTTATAAGTTTAGCAAGAGATTACAAAAGATACTACTGCCCTTGTATGATACATTCACTAGGAGTAAATACACTACAAAAATAATAAATAGCATCAGGCAGCCAAACATTTTTCCTGATGAATCTGTAATAAACAGGGAGGATGAATTTGCTGGATGAATATGAAATTCTAGGGAGAATGCATCTGCTGGATGAATCTGAAATTCCAGGGAGAATGGATCTGGATGAACCTGGAAAATGCTAGGGGAGAATGTATCTGATTGAATCTAAAAAATAGCAAGAAGCATGTATCGGGATGAATCTGAACAGATTGATTTAACGTTCCAACAGCATCAAGTTTGGCTGCAGGAAGGTTATGAACAATGGGCATTTTCATTTCCACTGTTTCTTGTGACCCACTTGAGTTTTGGATCTCCCTCCTATTTGGGATCATTTCTAGCATAAACATTAAGCTGGGTCTCACAGGTTCCTTACTCATGCCTTGGTGGTAGACTCACAAGAGCTTCATCACGAGATCATGGGCACCCACTGTGGTGTGAGCGCGTGTTTAAGAAAAATATGTATTGGGTGTGAGTGCCTTTGTTTTTTTTTTTTTCAAAGCCGGGTCCCATGGCGCTCATGGTTAATGGAGTCCTGCAGTAATCCTAGTGAAGGGATGTAGGGTCCGGACTTTTCACTGAGACGCAACTTACCTGTGAACAGGAGTTACATGATCCCTGTTTAATCCTAAGCCCAATAGGGCCTGCTCTGATGTCAATATTATATCCAGTCTGTCCATCCGTTTAGCTAGCCTATATTAAGACATGTTCTAAAAAATTCGTCAGATTTAAAAGTCAAATGGGCCGTATCACAAGAAACAGTGGATATTAAACGCCCATTGTTGAAACCATTTTTGGGGCTACAAAAGTTTTAGATGAGGGTGATTTTGTCTTCTCCCTTCATCTCCACGAGAATGACAAGGTTGTATGTCATCTAAACATCATGTTGGACATAAAACATCTGGTCATGGGCCTTTCTCTTTGAAATCTCGCAGCACCCAACCAAGAAAAAAGAAAAAAGAAAGAAAGAGACTTTGACTTTAAAAGAACGAGAGACTCAACTTTAAATATAGAAACCAGGCCAAATCCATCCTGTCAAAGGCCCACTCCTTGAGAATATCGTTGCTCCTTGCAAAAGAGGAGATTTGACTTTAAAAATATTGAATTTTCACCCAAAGTCATCCAACTGCATGTCCATTCCAATAAATCTCACGGCACCTAGTAACTGAAAAGAAGAAGAAGAAGAAGACGGAAAAAAACTACTCCAAACGTAGAAGACATGTCTAAAACCATTCAGTCCTGGCCTATTCCTTGAAATTTCACGAATGCAACTTGCCCCTGTGACCTTATGCTCTATGGGGGTAGTTGTCATGTCTTTGTTACTTCATTTTTGTGCCAGCCCATGTTAGGTGGGTGATGTCGAAAATCAGGAAGTTCACACCACATAAAATAAATTAGTGGGGATAGAAACGCCAGCATTGAAACTTTCCAATGGCGCCCCTGATGTTTATATGCCATCCAAAACGTATGGCATAAGTTGATTCCCACTGAAGGGGATTTTTCTGCATAACCACCTACCCTTTAGGCTATTTCCAGATAAATGTATGCTTTCACGGTGCCTGAGATTTTGGGAGAAAAAAACCACGTCTCGGACATAGACTAACGCCGAGTAAAGGAATTGAGCGGGTAACTTGTCTAAATGATGGACTTGTCATTAAGACTTTTTTTTTTTTACTCCATTGAAGGGCAGGTGTACATAGGATTCTATGGGGCCACCTTTATATATATGCGTGTGATCGATGCTATTTGTTATTGGAAAAAATGGATTAACCAATAAGGTAAGGTCTGGTCGGAACTCTGTGTACTTCATCAGGTCGATCAACAACCGATATGACTAAATGCTCAACTTCTGACTCCAATCCGAGCAAGAAATTAGATCGGCCTCGACCTTTCGTCAGTCTTGGACAACAAGTCAAAAAACCCATTGATCTGCTTGATGCCAAAAGGAACTCGATTGCTACTCGCCAAAGGAGACAGGTCGGCATCACCCCTCTTCTACAAGTTCCGACCTGGTCTCGACGGTATCTACTTGAGATCCCAGCCGATGATCTAAGAAGGCGACCGCAACACGGATTTTCCTGAGATCTTAGCCGAAGATCTCAGAAGATCCTCACGACATGTATGGGATCTGAATCCTTCTACAATACATACCTACCAAACGGGGAGATTGCCTTTTGCTCCACTGCCCTCTCTCACCTATAAATAGGATCATCCCCAATGGTGAAAGGTACACACAATCTTAAGCCTAAAATCTTACTTACGACCATACCCTGATTCCCGACCGGACTTAGGTGTTGAAGGGTCCCCTATTGTAGCTATGGTCTCCTTTGTCTGTTCCTTGTGTAGGTATACGAAGGTCCAGGGAAGCCTACCTAGATTTCAACATCAACAGTTTGGCGCTCAGTAGGAATGACGTTGAAAGCCGTTCTCATCATCCACGAGAGTTTGACAATGGCGAAAGGGAGAAAGAAAGCCCAAACCACCACCATTGTACCCAGCCCTGTGCTGCTAGAACAGTTTATAGATCGTCAGGACTCATCTTCCCAACCTCAGGCCGATTATGAACCTGTAGGCCAAGTACAACAATCCCAGAATCGAGGGGACTAGTTAATCTCTCCTGAACATCAATCGAGGCCTTGATTAGCAATCTTGATCATATAAGACAATTGTTGGAGCAGCAGATCCCTCCCCTCAACTAAGGAGCTAAAGAAGTTGTTGCCTGAGCAACCACAAATCCCTCCCCCCAAAATTGCAGTTTGCACTGCACTAGTAGAAGTACGGAACTGTCTTATAGTCTTAGAGGGGCATGAATAGGACTTTTCAAGTGATTGTACCAAATAAAAACTTCTATTGCCTAACTTAAATGATTTACAAGTTAACTTAGCAAGGCAATGTAACTTTAATGGCTTCCAAGCCATTTAGAGGGTCCAATCACATAGGCAACTTATGATATTTCAATAAAGCAACTAGCCTACATCCTAGTGAGCTTGTGTGTGGAAAGTGCTTCCTATCAATCAAATAACATTCATTCAATCATGTATAAGAATTTAAATATTCAAGCATATATAAGCATGATTAAATAGATGTGCAAATGACACTCCCAAACACAAGTATGTATAGCGGTTCGGCTATGCACCTACTCCACTCCCGACATCCACACTTAATCCCAGAGTGCACCGAATTTCACTATTGATGGTTTTAAATCAAATTCACCAACAACCTTTACAACCCTACAGTAAGGACACCAATTTATGCTCTCCACAAGAGCAAAGGTCCTACACATAGAACCCACTGTTTAGGCCCACTGGCCAAGGTCTCACACAAGGTACCTAATGTTTAGGTCCACCGGCTAAGGTCCCACACAAGGCACCTGACGTTTAGGACCACCGACCAAGGTCCCACATAAGGCACCTACTTTTAGACCCACTGGCTAAGGTCCCATACAAGGAACCTACACGAGTTTGTTGATAGCAAACTCTTAGCCTCAATCCTACACGAGGAAAGAGACTAAACTTTTGAACTCTTAAAATGACACGTACTTGTCGGATTGAGTTTTCTCTTGTAGCTTGTCTTGGATTGTTAGATCTTCTCGCTCTCGAGCTTGAATCAGCTCCCTGGTGCTCCCCCGATCGCGTAGTTTGGATTTACCTGTTGGCTCAGCTTCATGATAAAAAACCTTACATAAGATGTACTTAGAAGGTGACCAAGGTTATGGGAGTTGGTTGAATCTCCTATGTAGGATAATGAGTAGATTTCCTAAGTGATTCAACCTATGGACGCTCTAAGTATCAAAGAACCAAGGATTTTTCTATTAGTTTGGTCTTTGAACTTTAGAGAAGGCACGAGTTCGTGTTCTTCATTAGGATCTTTGAATGCTCATAAGAGTGAAGGATCACAATGAAGAGAACATGAACTCATATGGATAGAGTCTAAATGGCCTGAGATAAGCTTGGGGTACATTAAAGACTCTATGGTGCTTATTTCAACTTATTTTGCAAGTTTCTATAAGCCACTTTTATAGACAGAAGCTTCCAATGGATATAAAGCGACTATAAAATGGCTAGTTTCTAGTGCTACGGAAATGACCATCGGTATTACCGAACTTGCTTTGGTAGTACCAAATTAATCCCTCAAGTTGCTAATCAAAATATGCCCATTTATTTATTGGTGGCACCGAACATTGTTTATCGGTGGTAGTCGGTGATACCGAATTAACGTTGTGAGCTTGTTGGATAATTTTGAACACCTTCGGTAACACCGAAGGTATCTTTGGTGATATCGAAGGTGACAATCGGTGACACCTTCTTCCTACCGAAGGTGGATATATTTTTCTATTTTTGTTCTCTTAATCATTCAACAACTTGGGATATGCAAAAGCCAATACTATAGGATAAAATATAAACTTGGGATTGGCTTAGAATAGATGTCTTAAGCAGGTATTCTTGTTTTGGGTTGGGATCATCTATTTGCAAGGTCACGATCGTAGAAGCATTTCTTTATCTTCAATGACTTTGATGCTTCTGATCTAGTTGCGTCGCCGGTCTTCACTTGCCAAGAACTCATCCGACATTAAGACACAACTAGTCACGTAATTGATAAACATGAGTATAAATAAGTGTACTAACAATCTCCCCTTTTGTCAATTACGTGGCAAAAACAACCTGTCATGGTCCATACTAATGACATACTAAAATAATAAAGATTACATATCAAAAATAAAATTTACAACTCCAGACTTGACATGTCATACAAAATCATGCTGCTCCCCCTTAATATTTATCAAAAATAACCTACAATAAGGGAAACAAATAATTTCTGCAAGAAATAACATTGTTTTGGTGGGTAGGTTTCTTCTCCCTCTTTTTGTCACTTATTGGCAAAGAATTAATCAAGAAATATTCCAATAACATTTGAGAATGGATAAAACAGAGGGTAAGAGAATTGAACAGTCAGGTCATATAATGATATAAGTTTAAAGATCTTCATTAAGATAGTGAAATATATCATCATAAGCAGTCGAACCATATGTTAGATAGAAAAGATAATTGTAGAAGGAGTATCTAACATGCGCAGAAAGGATAATACCAAAACTTCATCAAAATTACTATAATAAGATTGGGTAGATTAAGCCATTATCCAAAAACCCGAAAAAAGAGAGCCCTTAAGGGCATAAATATTCAAAAAAATGTACTATGATTCAACATAATAACGATCATCAGGACGATCTACTCTTATACGGAGGGATATAAGAACGGCGAGTCAGAAACAATTCAGTGATGTGCTCTCCAGTATGTTGAAGAGTGTTAAGACGTAGTTCAATCCTGTAGAGTCAATTCTTACACTGCCGAAGGCAAGATTCTATACTTGACTGCCCTTTAAGAAGTTGATGAATTAGATCGTTCTGGCCAAGGAGGCGACTAGTGTCGACAAATAATGGACTTGGTGCAGGTATTGGGGTGCGACAAGAGTCCCATCCAGCGGTGATGGGAGTGTCTTGAGCGTCTTCGCCACTACTCCATTCTTGCTGAGTTTTGACGATTTTGAGTAAATTTTTCCTGGTAAGATATACTATCAGAAATATTGTATCATGAGTAGGGGACAGTGTAAGAAACTTGGAGAGTTTGCAGATGATACTGGGAAAGGGAAGACTTGTGTGATGAATACCTTTGACAACTTGAATTAACTATCTCACGATTAGAGTGGGTAAACATATTTCGGTTCTCCGATAGATATCACATAGGGTATTCAGAACTACTGGTGAGAGTATCTCTCCAAAAACTTCATAGGGATATGCATTGGTACTTAATATTTCGTGAAGTACTTTTATGGTAGAGTCAAGATGCAATGATGATAAGTAGTTATTTTTGTTTCTGGATATCATTGACTCATCACATAGTGTTCTTGTCACTTCTTTCCAGACACTTGGATCATTTAAGTAACGATCAGTTGGTGAGATATGTGTGACTGGAAGCTCCATGAGTTCTCCCAGCATCAAAGGAGTGATCTCCTTGATTTGGTTCATGTAATTGATGCTGATTTATGGAGGATCATCTCGAGTATTATGACAAAAATTCAAAAATTGATAAACAAGGTCATATTGTATTTCTCCTCCTAAATAAAGGACGTTGTCCCAACCCATTGATTTTAGATAGATATTTATCCTGTATGACTCTATGAGACTAGGTCTGATAAATCGATCAAAGATAAATTCTTTTGACCTAGCATTAAAGTGCAGATAAGGAGTATATTGTCTGATTTTTCTATATGAGGTTTCTCCTTTTGCATCTTCCTTTCCTTTGTTCTTGACCATGTTGTGTTGAAATCATAGGATAAGACAATAAGTACATGTAAAATAATAGTTATTCTGATAATGATGTTTTTATCTTTCGAGTAAATACGCACATATATATAGTGAGTTCTTTTCAAAACACCCTCTTTTGATTTTGTGTATTTGTAGTTCAGTGGGTTGTTTTGGAAGACAATGGTATCCTTCTATGAGTTGATATGTAGTATGGAGTGGTTTGACTATTTTACCATTGCAATCAACATCACAACCCCTAAATGGTGTGTAGTGGGACAAGGTTAATTGGGCCAAGTTTTCATTGACATTTTTGCATACACATAACCTTTATATATATATATAGGGAAAAGGTACTATGCGGTCGACCTCACGATTCCGTCCCATGAGGTCGAGTTGTGTGGGTCCCACCGTGATGTTTCGAACATCTACCCCATCAGTCAGATGCACCATTCCATCGTGGGCTTAGGTCTCAAAAATCAAGTCAATCCGTGACTTGTGTGGGCCACACCACATACAGAAGTGGGGAGGGGCCGTGCACCATTAAAACATTCATAATCAGTTTTTTGGGCCCACCGAGATGTGGTTTGCAAATCCAGTTCATCCCTTATGTGTCCCACTTGGATGAGGGTTTAGACCAAGTTTCAGCAGCATTAAAAACTCAGGTGGGCCCCACCAAGTGCTTTTATATGTTTTAACAGTGTCTTCACATGATTTTAGATGGTATGGCCCACCTGAGTTCCGTATACAGCTGATTTTTGGGATATCCCATAATTTAGAGGGGACCCATCAAATGCATGGTGTTGATGGTCGACATGCATCATGGTGGTGTCCACATAGCTTGACCTTATGGGAGCTTATTGTGAGGTCGAGCGCATAGTACCTTTTCCCATATATATATATCTATTACAGTAATGGGCTTGGAAGGGTTAGGATTTATGCCTCGTTCGGGTTGATCCTTCAATGACATGTTTCTTCTTGGATTGACTTTTCTCTAGACGGGACTAACTCCATCATGTAAAGTGAAGTAGAATGGCAAATGACCTAGCAAATGATCTTAGTTTAGAGATGTATAGAGAAGACAATACGATTTACCTTAGTTTTGCTGATTTTGGTTGTACAGCCCTTCACATGAACTTTGGAGAAAATAAAAAAATGGTCTAGTAGAACTGAGCAATGAAGGATATAAATGACTTGACGCGGCTAGATTTCAGCAGCACCGAAGGTAAGTTCGGTGTTCCCGAAGTCTTCTTGGAACTTAAGAGATCTCTAGGACTGAATTTCCTACTATGCATGATTCTAAAATGGGATTCCATGGTATAATTTGAGAGGAGAATTCAGCATGAAATTATTAAAATGTTTGGAGGCCAAGAATCCTTAGATTTAATAATTACACCAAGCATTAGGTTTAATCCTTTGGTTTAACTCTAATGCATACATAGGAGACATGATTCTTAGATATATCAATGTAATCCAAATGAACCAATAATCATTTGTTAAAAGTGGTTGATCAATAGGTTATGAGTATTATAATAAGTGTATCAACCTTTTTTTTTAAAATTCAAAGCAAGTATCATATTATACATGACATTTCAAAAGATATGCATGATACTTGTTATGAAGGTACTTTTTATCAAACTACATAGATAATCAAGAATTTATATGTAAATTGATTCAAAAATAATATTCCTTTTAAGAGTCTAGAATCAATTTTAAGCAATTGGAATTTACTTCTTGATCAAAATTTTTTATTTTTATTTTTATTTTTATTTTTATTTTTATTTTTATTTTTTAAATTTATTTTTATTAACATCTCCCCTTTTTAAAGTTCCTGACCCATTGACAAATATATCAAAAGATGGGTCAAGGAAACTTGTTGATTTACGGCTAGATGTTACAAGGGCCCAAGTCATTTTCAGGACACTTGTGTTTGTTTTATATTACCTATTTGGTAACCATTTTCTTTGAGCTAGAGGAGTATTTCTCTAAGTGACTTCCAAATGATTTAGATGTGACTTTGTGATTTGTCTTGGAAGTAACATCAGATTTCTTGATCATAGGACATTCCCATTTGTAATGTCCTATCTTTCCACTGTGATGGCAATCAACCAGATCTTTTTGAATAGTTGAATTTATCATCAATGATGGATAGAGGAGGATTCTGATTCGTATCCTAAGCCTGTCATATTTTTGGATTTTCTTCCTATACTTAGAAGTTTCTCAATTTTTTCATTGCTTTGAGTAAACTTTCGGGTTAGTTCAGTTGTTTGATTAGAATACTTTACTTTCATTTTTAGTTTTTATTTTTTCTTTTCAGTTTTTCAATTTTTAATTCTAGAAGTTCAATTTTCTTGATTAGATTGTCAAAAGTTACGCTTCTAACTCTAATTCCTCTCCTCTTTTTAATTTCCTCAAGAGCAAGTTCATCTTCTGCATTTCAAAATTTGGGAATGGCTGTAGTGGTGGAGGCCATAAGAATCTTCTGTGACTTTGTATCTCCATCGCTACTTGACTCATCTGAATCTGGATTTGTGTTGTCAGTGTCATCCCAACTGGCTGCCATAGCTTTTCCTTTGGACTTCTTTGTAGGACATTCAGTGGATATGTATCTAAATTTTTGGCAGTTATAGCATTGGAGATCTTTGCACTTTCTAAAAGATTTACCAATCTAGCGTTTATTGTCCATTTGCTTCCCATTAAAAAATTTACCGTGGTTCTTGTTAAAGAATCTGTTGAACCTTTTGGCGAGAAGAGCCACTTCCTCATCGTCTTCTTCATTTTCAGATTCTTCATCCTCCACTATAGTTTTGAAGGTTTTGAGGACATTGTGTTTTGATTTTGTGGGAGTTTTGAAGTGTAGCTCAAAGGTTTGTAATGATCCCACAAGTTCTTCAACTTTCATCTCATCGATGTTCCTACATTCCTCTATTGTGGTGACTTTAGAGTTGAACCTTTCTGATAGGGATCTTAAGATTTTCCTATAGATTTTGGGTACCTGAACTTTTTCACCTAGTCCTCCCATGGAATTGCATATGACATTCAATTTTGTGAAAAATTCCATGAAGGTTTCATGTTCTCCCATTTTTAAGCCTTCGAATTGGGAGGTTAGTAGCTATAGCCTTATTCTTTTTATTGTGTTGGTTCCTTCATGGGTGGTTTGCAATAAATCCCATGCTTCTTTCAAAATTCCACACATACTGATTTGATTGAACACTTCTTGTGAAACTCCATAGTAAATAGCGTTCATGGCTTTAGCTTCATGTAATTTCATTTCCTTTTCATATGTAGTCCATTTCTCTTTTGGTTTTGGTTTGGACACAGTTGTATTGTTGTCTAGTACCACTTGTTCAGTTGGAGGTACATATCCATTCTCAACAACTTCCCAAACTTTAGAATTCAAAGCTTGTAAAAAATATGACATCCTGGATTTCTAATAAGGGTAGTCTGAGCCATCAAAGAGAGGAGACTGAGAGACAGCTGGTCCCTCTTTACTAATTGTTCCAACTTCTGTTTAGGATCTCCCTCTAAGTTATTAAGACCTTGAAGAGGAACGCTCTCTGATACCAATTGAAATTGCGGTTTGCACCGCACTTGTATAAGTATGGAACTGTTCTTATAGTCCTAGAGGGGGGTGAATAGGACTTTTCAAGTGATTGTAAAAACTAACTTAGCAAGGCAATGTAACTCTAATGTCTTCCAAGCCAGTTAGAGGGTCCAATCATATAAGCAGCTTAAGATATTTCAATAAAGCAACTAGCCTACATCATAGTGAGCTTGTGTGTGGGAAGTGCTTTCTATCAATCAAATAACATTCATTCAATCATGTATAAGAATTTAAACGTTCAAGTATATATAAGCATGATTAAATAGATGTGCAAATGATACTCCCAAACACAAGCATGTATAGTGGTTCAGCTATGTTCCTACTCCACTCCTGACATCCACACTTAATCCCAGAGTGCATCAGATTTCACTATTAATGGTTTTAAATCAGGTTCACCAACAACCTTTACACTCCTACACTAAGGACACCAATTTATGCTCTTCGTAAGAGCAAAGGTCCTACACCTAGAATCCACTGTTTAGGCCCACCGACCAAGGTCTCACATAAGGCACCTAACGTTTAGGTCCACCGACTAAGGTCCCACATAACGCACCTTACGTTTAGGCCCATCGACCAAGGTCCCACAAAAGACACTTACTTTTAGGCCCACCGGCTAAGGTCCCACACAAGGAACCTATCACGCCTTAAACACGGAAATCGGGCTCACAAAATTTTCAATCGCCGAATCTGATGCTGACAGCCTTCGTAGTACCCCATTCTCGGTTCCCAACATCCATATGCTAGATTTTGATCCTGGGATCCTACAAGGATGATTTTTCAATGTACATTTAACTCGTAATAAGCATAACTACAAGTTCACCCAAATCACAAAGGCAACATCATCATCCCATATCCACTAATATAAACATTTGATACAATGCTGAAAGGGAAATACATATGACAAAATCAAAGCTCCAGAGGTCTGCTGCACGCTCCTAGCTCAACACTGCTGCAACCTGACGCCACCTGCACGCATCTATCGTGCATAAGCTTATAGAAAGCTTAGAGGGTGGTGAAAGTATGTGCACAAGGTAAGTGCTAAGTATGCGATACAATGCCATAAATCATACAATGGAATAAATGAAAATACTGACAAGATACGATATCAGAGTAAGCAAAAATATACTGGTAAGTCCATGAGTCATACAAAATCAGAGTACGCAATATAGATCAGCTATACAAATGAGGAGTCAAAGAGAGAGCCAAATATCAGATGCCAAGGGTACAATGTAATATGTAATCCTACTAAGTCCATCTAAGCCATATAAGTGCAGAAACATGGTAACCCAAAATGTTAAGTACTGCGGATGTAATATAATATATGGTGTGAATGAAATGACCAAGTTGGAGTGAAGTCAAGATGATAGTACATATTATAGCAGGCTATGGGGTCCACCACAAGGGGCTTCTATCCAAACCAGTCCCACACTTAAATTTGGATAGTTAAACTCAATATGGTAAACTCCTGATCTCAGGTTAGTCACGCGCCCCAACCGAAATCCTAGCCATTGCAAAGGTACGCGTAACAAATAGTTGCGCACCACCAGCCCGAGTGGATAGTAAATGAATGAATGAATGAGTATGTAACTCCTGCTCAATAAGTCCACATATCAGTACAGTTCATCTCTAGGATCATCACCAAGGTCTAGTACACTTTATATGCAAATTACCTCCCGCTGACGTACGACTATGCAAGTGGAAGAGACCTCACTATCCGCCTGACTAGTAGTCAGCCAATATCTACCCAGCACGTTGATAGTAGACCCATTCACGAGCTGGTCAAACTCAGCCTAGCTCTGCCTACTCCCTTAGGCGGGTTAGGCCACACCCCCTCCCAACCAACCACAACACAGTGGGAGATGCGGCATATAGGTATACGACCCTCATGCGCTCATATATATCCACTCGGTCTCAACATTGGGGCATCTTTTGGTACCAAGAGGAATCGAAAATCCGAATTAGCCTCAACAATCGGCCTTGACAATCGAAATCGGCCTCAACAATCGGTCTCGACAATCAGAATCGAAATCAGCCTCAACAATCGAAATTGGAATCGACAATTGGACTCGGCCTAATAAAGGGCCTAGGGGAAGGTCATAATGTGGACATTTAACCATCATTGCCCATCAATGTGGACATTTAACCAACATTGCTCCTAAGGAGTGGCCCACATAGAGCCAAACATACAGTGGGCCTATGGCCTCACATAAGGGCCTCGGACTCAACATACTAGACCACATATAACCTCAATGGGTTGCATCACATGAGCCACATGTACATCACAATGGGCTACATCACATAGGCCTAATATATATCACCTTGGGCCTCTTACAAGGGCCTAAGATACATCATGATGGGCCTCACCAAATGGGTCACATATACATCATATTGGGCCTCGCCCATTGGCCTAATATACATCACTATGGGCTGCTCACATGGACCTAATACACATCACTATGGGCCGCTCACATGGGCCTAACACACATCACTATGGGCCGCTCACATGGGCCTAACACACATCACTATGGGCCACTCACACGGGCCTAATACACATCACTATGGGCTGCTCACATGGGCCTAACACACATCACTCTGGGCCGCTCACATGGGCCTAATACACATCATTATGGGCTGCTCACAATGGCCTAATACACATCACTATGGGCTGCTCACATGGGCCTTAAATACATTACGATGGGCCACATCCATGGGCCTCAAATACATCATAACGGGCCACAATCATGGGCCCCAAACATATCATAATGGGCCTCATATACATCAAGTGGGCTTCACCAATGCACAATAGGTGGGACTTGCACATGCAGCAGATGGGCCCCACCAGATGGTTAGTGTGGATATAGAATGCATACATCTGGTGGGTCACACGTCCCACGGACGGTGTGGATAAAACATACATCGAGGCAGGCCCTATATGATCTGTACGGTTAGGATGAAACATATGAGGTGGGCCCTACTCATGGGCTTCAAATACATTTCAATGGGCCTTAACCCATGGGCTCTGAATACATCTCAATGGGCCTCAACCCATGGGCTCTGAATACATCTCAATGGGCCTCAACCCATGGGCCCCAAACACGTCTCAATTGGCCTCAACCCATGGGCCCTGATATATATCACAATGGGCTGCCTGCGCTGGACGACGTGGATAAAAATACATCATGGTGGATCCCATCCAAATAATTGGACTGTATGGATATAAAACATATACATCATGTGGGATCCATGTGTACAATGGATACATCAAGGTGGGCCTTACACAGATGGACGACATTGAATGAATACACACATCACACGGGCTCCACATCCCACGTCCAGAGATTGGCCAGTGTGGATAAATAAATACATCATGTTGGCCCACACTGCATATGGATCGTATGCTTATACAACACATATAATAAACATATAATAAGGAGGCCCCCACCGTCCAGTAGCTGCTAGACGGTGTGAATATAGAATGCATGCATCAAGGTGGGCCCCACCTCCACACGTGCAACACATGTGGAGTGGGTCCCAGACCTGGACAAAATGGACGGACAGATTAGATGGCAAATACATCACGGTTGGCCCCACGGTAGGATAGAGCACATATATCAGGGTGGGGTCTGTGGGCTCCATGGAACTTGCTGATGCCAATCAGCTCTATAGTTGGTGCCTGGTGGACCAGCCAATCCACTATAGCGGGTGGGTCCCACGTGGGGCCCACCATGATGTTTATTTTCCATCCCATTCTGTTCATATGGTCACAAAGACTAGAGGAAGGAGGAAAAATAAATTTCATACCGGTCCAGAACTTTCGTAACCCAGAAGGGGTTTCAATGGTAGACGTTCAATCCCCTCCTACTTCAGGTGATGTGGGCCACCTGAGCCCCATGTATGGCTTATTTTTTTAGGGAATCCCAGTTCCCAAAGGGGGCCCATTAAATGCATGGTGTAGATGTGTAACATACATTGTGGTGGGGCCCACCACCCCACCCTAAAACAAGCAGCGAGGATGCTGCTTGCTGCAGCGTCCAGACGACGGTGACAACAACAGCATCCCATGTACATATATATATTATTTTATTTTCGTGAAGTTTTTCATAAGTGGGGCTCTCATCAGGGGGATCCATGCTATCTATTGGTCTCCCCGGCTCATAACAAATCTAACGAGCCCAATATATAATATTTTTTGGCGTATAGAAACATCATAGTGGGCCTTGACAGTTTAAATCACCCAAAACCGTTATTTTCTACATTATGGCCCGCCTGAGATTCGGATTTGCTTTATTTTTTGGCTCAACGCTTAAAATGAGTTAGGAAAAAGGGGGGATGGTGTGGATCAGATACATACACCAAAGTGGGGTCCATGTGTGTGGAGGGTGTGAATATATATAAAATATATAAAATATATACATAAAGTGGGCTCCCTGTGGGTGCATGACGTGCAGTTAACACATACCAGAGTGGGTTTTCACCATCTGGACAGCAAGATGGATGGATGTGTGGATGTCACACGTACATCAAGGTGGGTCTGCAAGTGTGGGACCCACCAGCTTTGGGTAAAATTGATTTTTATGGTTTCCTTCATCCAGACCTGTCCATCAATGGACAGTGAAGTGGGATCCGCCAATTGGATGCCTAAAAAAATCTGGACGGCCTGGATTTCGGTTGGACCCATTAGGTAGGCCACACACCTCACCAATACCATAAAAATGAAAGAGAGATAGAAAGAGAGAGGGAGAAACATGATGGAGGGGAGGGACCTCGCTACTATAGGCCCTCCCTTTCTTACAATGTATTCATCAAATGGGTCCCATCGAATGTGGGCCTTAAATCAAAAATCAAGATTTAGCATTATGATCACCCACGTTCTTGCTTCTTCTAGACTCCTTGGACTCCTTAGCTCCAAAACTCCAACTTTAATGGAGGAAGATGAGGATTGGATGGCTAAGATGGTGGAGATGGGAGGTAGGGAGGTGGACCACACACAAAGCTTCTCTCCCATGGACGTTGGGTTACTTAGGAAAAATGAGAGAGAGATGAGAGAGAGGTGTGATGTAAGGAGAGAGAGGGATGGTGAGTGATGGGTGATAGGGGAAGTTGACTTTGGGGATGGGTAGTTGTACTTGGGGATGGGTGTGAGTGATGGGAGTGACGTGTACTTGATTGATGTGATGAGTCATAGAGATTCCCTCGGTTTTGCAATGCGCGATGTTTTCCTCAAACTGAACGCGGGCCCACATCTCCTGGCCCGGGTATCACCTTGGCACGTAATATGTGGCGTCAGAACTGTGGTGACGACGCGGTCACAAGGGTACAAGTTTCAAGTCGGGCCAACTTTGACATATGGGACACGTCTCAAGATCGCGCGTAAATGCCAATAACAGATCGCGGGTCACCAGAATTCAATCGGGAGGATAGCAGAATATTATGGAACAGTACGGGCTAGGATACGGGCCTCACAGCTCTCCCTTCCTAATAAAAATTTTATCCTCGAAATTTACAGAATAGACAAGGGAAGAGGAAACATCATCAAGTATATATGTCAAGCCACAATCGATCTACAAAAGGATGAAGATAGTGCTCTCTAATCTCAGCCTTGCGCTTTCCAAGACCTGTCCTTAACAGAATGGTGAACCATACTGATCCTCGGATCCCGGATCAAAAACTATTCAGCCTCTAATCTCAATGGCAGGGAGCTATATCAGAAAATCTCTAAGTTATTCAAACTCGAGGATTTAATCATTTTAAGTTCTTAACAATTATAAAGTGCAGGGTAGCTATCAGCAGATATGTGATATTATCCTTAGGTATTCCTAAGTTTTGCTCTGATACCATCTTCTGTCATGCCCTAAACTCGGAAACCAGGCTCACAAAATTTTCAAACGTCAAATCTGGTGCTGACAGCCTCCGTAGTAGCCCATTCTCGGTTCCTAGCGTCCATACACCAGATTTTGATCCTGAGATCCTACAAGGAGGATTTTCTAACATACATTTAACTTATAATAAGCATAACCACAAGTTTACCCAAATCACAAAGGCAACATTATCATCACATATCCACTAATATAAACATTTGAATACAATTCTAAAAGGGAAATACATATGACAAAATCAAAGCTCCAGAGGTTTGCTACATGCTTCAAGCTCAACACTGCTGCAACCTAACGCCACCTGCATGCATCTATCGTGCATAAGCTTATAGAAAGCTTAGAGGGTGGTGAAAGTGTGTACACAAGGTAAGTGCCAAGTAAGCGATACAATGCCATAAATCATACAATGAAATAAATAGAAATACTGACAAGATACGATATCAGAGTAAGTGAAAATATATTAGTAAGTCCACGAGTCATACAATATCAGAGTACGCAATACAAATTAGCTATAAAATGAGGAGTCAAAGAGAAAGCCAAATATTAGATGCCAAGGGTACAATATAATATGTAAATCCTGCTAAGTCCATCTAGACTATATAAGTGCAGAAACATGGTAACCCAAAATGCTAAGTACTACGTATGCAATGTAATATGCTATGCGAATGGAATGACCAAGCTGGAGTGAAGTCGGGATGATAGTATGTAGTATCGCATGCTATGGGGTCCACCACAAGGGACTTCTATCCAAACCAGTCCCATATCTAAATTTGGATAGTCAAACTCAATATGGTAAACTCCTGATCTTAGGTTAGTCGCGCGCCCCAACCAAAATCCTGGCCATTGCGAAGGTGCACGTAACAAATAGTTACGCACCACTAGCCTGAGTGGATAGTGAATGAATGAATGAATGAGTATGCAACTCCTTCTCAATAAGTCCACATATCAGTATGGTTCCTCTCTAGGATCATCACTGGGGTCTAGTACACTTTACACCAGCTTGCCGCCCATCAAGCATACAACTGGGTAAGTGGAAGAGACCTCACTATCCGCCTGGCCAGTAGTCAGCCAATATCTACCGGTACGTCGATAGCGAACCCATTCACGAGCTGGTCAAACTCAGCCTAGCTATGCCTACTCTCTCAGGCAGGTAAGGCCACACCCCCTCCTAACCGACTACGACACAGTGAGAGACATGACCTATAGGTATACGGCCTTCATGTGCTCATATATATCCACTCGGTCTTGACGTTAGGGTGTCCTCCGGTACCAAGCGGGTTTAGGAATTTTCACCCAGGGCCATCTACGGCAGCCCGATGCTCGAACCAAACATTTTCGGTGGCCCATCTTGCCATCCATGATATGCATGTGGAGGCTACGACCCTGATGTCACTAGGGCGTACAGTAATCACAACACAATTCAAGATGTATGAGTCATACAATCTAGTCATGCATTAATCCTGCGCATACCGTGTGCTCATGTGAGATAACCTCTGCCATAACTACCTGCCAAATGATATATGCAATGGTCAACTACATCTCATAACAAACATGCAGATGATGCGTATGGGCATGTATCATAATGTTATGCTGTCACATACTCATAACCAGTATCAATAATCGACATCAACATTCGACCTCGATAATGTGGACATTTAACCAACATTGCCCTAAGGAATGGCCCACATAGAGCTTAACATATAGTGGACCCATGGCTTCGCACAAGGGCCTAATATACAACACCATGGACCTTACTCAAGAGCTCAATACACATCATGATGGGCCTCTCACATGGGTCTAAGGTACATCATAATGGGCTCCATCGCCTGGCCCTCAAATGCACCACAATAGGCCTCATCACATAGGCCTAATATACATGACATTGGGCCTCAAACACGGGCTGAATACTCATCATAATGGGCCTCAAATATGGACCGCATATACATCACATTAGGCTTCGATAATCAGAATCGGCCTTGATAATCGGCCGATACAATCGGCCTTAACAATCAAAATTGTCAATCGGAATCGGTCTCGACAATCAGGATCGACGATCAGAATTAACAATCGAAATCGACCTCGACAATCGGCCTTGACTAATGGAATCGACCTCGTCAATTAGACTCAGCCTTGACAATCAGAATCAGCCTCAACATACGGAATCGACCTTGTCGATCGAACTCGGCGATTGGAATCAACAATCGGAATCGGCCTCGACTAACGGAATCGGCCTCGTCAATCGTACTCGGCCTCGACAATCAGAATCGACAATCCGAATTAGCCTCAAAATTTGGCCTCGACAATCAAAATTAGCCTCAACAATCGGTCTCGACAATCAAAATCGAAATCGACAATCGGACTCGGCTTAACAAAGGGCCTAGGGGAAGGTCATAATGTGGACATTTAACTATCATTGCCCATCAATGTGGACATTTAACCAACATTGCTCCCAAGGAGTGGCCCACATAGAGCCAAACATACAGTGGGCCTATGGCCTCACATAAGGGCCTCGTACTCAACATAGTGGGCCACATATAACCTCAATGGGCCGCATCACATGGGCCACATGTACATCACATGGGCTGCAACACATGGGCCTAATATATATCACATTGGGCCTCTTACAAGGGCCTAAGATACATCATGATGGGCCTCATCAAATGGGCCACATATACATCATATTGGGCCTCCCCCATGGGCCTAATACACATCACTATAGGCCGCTCACATGGGCCTAACACACATCACTATGGGCCGCACACATGGGCCTAATACACATTAGTATGGGCCGCTCACATGGGCCTAATACACATCACTATGGGCGGCTCACATGGGCCTTAAATACATTACGATGGGCCACATCCATGGGCCTCAAATATATCATAATGGACCACAATCATGGGCCCTAAACAATCATAACGGGCCTCATATACATCAAGTGGGCCACATCACGTGGGCCGCACCAATGCACAATAGGTGGGCCCTGCACATGTAGCAGATGGGCCCCACCAGATGGTTAGTGTGGATATAGAATGCATACATCTGGTGGGTCACACGTCCCATGGACGGTGTGGATAAAACATACATCGAGGTAGGCCCTATATGATCTGGACGGTTAGGATGAAACATATGAGGTGGGCCTTGCTCAAGGGATCCAAATGCATTCCAATGGGCCTTAACCCATGGGCTCTGAATACATCTCAATGGGCCTCAACCCATGAGCTCTGAATACCTCTTAATGGGCCTCAACCCATGGGCCCCAAACACGTCTCAATTGGCCTCAACCCATAGGCCCTGATATATATCACAATGGGCTGCCTGCCTTGGACGACGTGGATAAAAATACATCATGGTGGATCCCATCCAAATAGTTGGACTGTATGGATATAAAACATATACATCACGTGGGATCCATGTGTACAATGGATACATCAAGGTGGGCCTTACATAGATGGACGACATGGAATGAATACATACATCACACGGGCTCCACATCTCACATCCAGCGATTGGCCAGTGTGGATAAATAAATACATCATGTTGGCCCACACTGCATATGGATGGTATACTTATACAACACATATAATAAACATATAATAAGGAGGCCCCCATCGTCCAGTAGCTGCTAGACGGTGTGAATATAGAATGCATGCATCAAGGTGGGCCCCACCTCCACACGTGCAACACGTGTGGAGTGGGTCCCACAACCTGGACAAAATGGATGGCAAATACATCACGGTTGGCCCGAGGTAGGATAGAGCACATATATCAGGGTGGGGTCCGTGGGCTCCATGGAACTTGCTGACACCAATCAACTCTATAGTTGGTGCGTGGTGGACTAACCAATCCACTATAGCAGGTGGGTCCCACGTGGGGCCCACCATGACGTTTATTTTCCATCCCATTCTGTTCATATGGTCACAAAGACCAGAGGAAGGAGGAAAAATAAATTTCAAACCGATCCAGAACTTTTGCAACCCTGAAGGGGTTTCAATGGTAGACGTTCAATCCCCTCCTACTTTAGGTGATGTGGGCTACCTAAGCCCCATGTACTGCTAATTTTTTTAGGAATCCCAGTTCCCAAAGGGGGCCCATCAAATGCACAGTGTAGATGTGTAACATACATCCTGGTGGGGCCTATGGTGGGGCCCACCGTCTCACCCTAAAACAAGCAGTTAGGATGCTGCTTGTTGTAGCATCCAGAGGACGCTGATAGCAACAGCGTCCCATCTACACACACACACACACATATATATATTTGTGAAGTTTTTCATAAGTGGGGCCCACATCAGGGGGATCCATGTCGTGTATTGGTCTCCCCGGCTCATAACAAATCTAACGAGCCCGATATACAATATTTTTTGGCGTATAGAAACATCACAGCGGACCTTGACAGTTTAAATCACCCAAAACCATTATTTTCTACATTATGGCCCGCCGGAGATTCGCATTGGCTTTATTTTTTGGCTTAACGCTTAAAATGAGCTGGGAAAAAGGGGGGACGGTGTGGATCAGATACATACAACAAAGTGGGGTCCATGTGTGTGGAGGGTGTGAATATATATAAAATATATACATAAAGTGGGCTCCTTGTGGGTGCACGGGGTGCAGTTAACACATACTAGAATGGGTTTCCACCGTCTGGACAACAAGATGGATGGACGGTGTGGATGTCACACATACATCAAGGTGGGTCTGCAAGTGTGGGTTCCACTAGCTTTGGGTAAAACTGATTTTCATGGTTTCCTTCATCCAGACCTGTCCATCAATGGACAGTGAGGTGGGCTCTGCCAATTGGATGCCTCAAAAAAATATGGATGGCCTGGATTTCGGTTGCACCCTTCAGGTGGGCCACACACCCCACCAATACCATAAAAATGAAAGAGAGATAGAAAGAGAGAGGGAGAAATGTGATGGAGGGGAGGTACCCCGCTACTATGGGCCCTCCCTTTCTTATAATGTATTCATCAAATGGGTCCCATTGAATGTGGGCCTTAAATCAAAAATCAAGATTTAACATCATGATCACCCACCGTTCTCGCTTCTTTTAGACTCCTTGGACTCCTTAGCTCTAAAGCTCCAACTTTAATGGACGAAGATGAGGATTGGATGGCTAAGATGGTGGAGATGGGAGGTAGGGAGGTGGGCCACACACAAAGCTTCTCTCCCATGGATGTTGGGTTGCTTGGGAAAAATGAGAGAGAGATGAGAGAGAGGTGTGATGTAAGGAGAGAGAGGGATGGTGAGTGATGGGTGATGGGGAGAGTTGACTTTGGGGATGGGTATGAGTGATGGGAGTGATGTGTTACTTGATTGATGGGATTGATGTGATGAGTCATAAAGATTCTCTCGGTTTTGCAACGCACGACGTTTTCCTCAAATTGAACGAGGGCCCACATCTCTTGGCCCGGGTATCGCTTTGACATGTAATACGCGGCTCGAAACCGCGGTGACGAGCTGTCGCAAGGGTACAAGTTTCGAGTCGACCGACTTTGACATACGCGACACGACTAAGGATCATGCGCAAACGCCTATAACAGATCGCGGGTCGTCGAAATTCGATCGGGATGACCGCGGAATCTTATGGAGCAATACGGGCTAGGATACAGGCATCAAAGAACCTATATGAGTTTTTTTATAGTAAACTCTTAGCCTCGATCCTACATGAGGAAAGTGACTAAACTTTTAAACTCTTAAAATGACACTTGTCAGATTGAGTTTTCTCTTGTAACTTGTCTTGCATTGCTAGATCTTCTCGCTTTTGAGCTTGAATCAACTTTCCGGTGCTCCCTCGATTGCATTGCTTGGATTTACCTATTGACTCAGCTTCACGATAAAAAAACCTTGCATAAGATGTACCTAGAAGGTGACCAAGGTTATGATAGTTGGTTGAATCTCCTATCTAGGACAATGAGTGGATTTCCTAAGGGATTCAGCCTATGGACACTCTAGAGTATCAAAGAACCAAGGATTTTTCTATTGGTTTGGTCTTTAAACTTTAGAGAAGGCACGAGTTCATGTTCGTCATTAAATAGGATCTTTAAATGCTGATAAGAGTGAATGATCACAATGAAGAGAACATGAACTTGTATGGATAGAGTCTAAATGAGATATGATAAGCTTGGGGTACATTAATGACTCTGTGGTGCCTATTTCCACTTATTTTGCAAGTTTCTATAAGCCGCTTTTATAAACAAAAGCTTTCAATAGATATAAAATGACTATAAAACTGGTAGTTTACGGTGCTACCGAAGTGACCTTCGGTACCACCGAACTTGCTTCGGTAGTACCGAATTATTTATCGGTAGTGCCAAATTAATCCCTCAAGTTGCTGATCAAAATATGTCCATTTTGGTGGCACCGAACATAGTTCGTCGGTGGTAGTCGTTGATATCAAATTAATGTTGTGAGCTTACTGGATAATTTTGAACACCGTCATTAACACCAAAGGTATCTTCGGTGATACCGAAGGTGACAATCGGTGACTGTAAGTGCTATGGTCTCATGTTCCTTTGGTTGTCAAATTTTGTTGTGCCAAAACTCTATTTGTGTCTTGTGTTTGTATGTTATTATATATGTTCCAGACACTGCTTCACAAGTGCATCAAGTTAAGTACAATGATCGACTTCAAGCCAAGTCAAGCCATGTACTGTAAACATCAATGTTCAGAGCTACATCAATAAAGAGTACAAGACTCAAGTACATTTCAAGAATCAAGAGCAACTCAAGTTGAAGTTTGATGTTAAGCTTTCGAAGATCTCAAGATCAAGCTACATCAAGTAGAGATCTCAAGCTTTGTAAAGTTTAAAGGTCAACAATCATTTGATAGAATGGAGTTTCAATGTCCATACTTCATGTCCCAGGTATGATTGACCTTAGGGTAGGTCATTTCGGTACATAATTCAAACTATATGTTTATATATGAATTTGGCCTATCTAAGACTAGTCCTAGACGTTGTTCGCCTAGTCCTAGAACTAGTTCGACCAGTCTAAGAAATTCCACGACCAGTCTTAAGTTGTTGAAGATTTTTAAAATTTTTTGGTTAGCCCACGACCAGTCCTGGAGGTCCTTCGACCGGTCGTAGGTGTGTTCACGACTCGAACTTCGACCAGTCGTGGGTCCTTGACTCAAACTATAGCGACCTAGTCATGCGCTCTACGACTAGTCCTGGGTCATCTACGACTGGTCGTAGGTGGTCCACGACCGGTCGTAGACACCCCACGATCAATCGTAGAACGGTTTTCAAAGATCGTGCTTAAAAAATTCAAAATGCCGTTGAAGCTACGACCAGTTGAAGTTTCCTTAAGACGAATCGTAGACGTGATTTTTACTTCTATAAATTGAGCACAAATCTCAGAATTTCATAACTCAATTCAAAGAAATTCAAGGCTCTACTCTGAGATAAGTTAGTGTTCATTTTAAGCTACTTTGTGCATAATTAATATTTCCTTTTGTTAGCTTATTTTTATTTGATTTTGATCTACATTCCAATATAATTTGAAAAGGGAAACTTCTGTAATTCCTTCTTCTTGGAATCAAAATCAAATAGAGCTAGCCCATTTGATTTAATTTAAAATCAATTAGAACTTAGAACCATTTTAAGTGAGTATTGGACATTGAACGTTGATTCGAACTTCTACTCCGATGGTTCTTCTGGGCTGCTATGAAAGGAGAAATCTAGGTATTTTACATTTATGTAAAATTTCTATTCTTTTGATTTTTGTTTGAGATTCGCCAGAAAAATCTCATTGTGTGGTTATCTGAGGAGAGCCAGAAAACTCAGAAAGTGTGAGTTTTTGGATTGTGTAAGCCCAAGTTAAAAAGACACAATTGTGAAGGTTTTAGGTGAGCCTGTGAAACCTATTTTGTTAGTGAACGCTAATATCCCCTGTGTGAGGATATTAGGAGTGGAGTAGCATTCTGTGTGGCAGTTGTGAAACAGTTGGTGTACACACAGGCGAACCACTATAATTTTTTATCTTGTGGTTTAAATGCTTGCTTAAGTTTTATATCTTTTATCATTCAAGTTTGTGGGATGTATGTGTGGATGTGAATGTTGTAAAATTTACATTTTAAGCAAGTGTGTGAAATGTTGTAATAATTTAGATTTAAATTCCTGCAATTTATTTCAATTCCTTGCTATTTATTTATTTCTCTTTAGATTGATTTTTTGATACAAAGGACGTTCTAGAAATAAGGTTGTCCTACCATAAACCCTTGGTTTTCATGGTGTACTGTTGTCTTTAGAACTGAATTCATATCAACCTCTCAATACTTGTTTATTAAGGTTAATTTTATTTCAGCATTGTGAATTGATTTATTTTATTTGGCTATCTCTTTATTTTATTCCGCTGTTATAATTATAATTTGGCATAGTCATATTCACCCCCCCTCTAGGACGTATAGCTAGGTCGTTTCAGTGACACCTTCTTCCTACCGAAGGTGGACATATTTTCCTGTTTTTGTTCTTTTAATCATTCAACAACTTAGGATAAAATATAAACTTGGGATTGGCTCAGAATAGATGCCCTAAGTAGGTATTCCTGTTTTGGGTTGAGATCATCTATTTGCAAGGTCATGATCTTAGATGCATTTCTTTATCTTCATGACTTTGATGCTTTTGATCCAGTTGCATCGCTGGTCTTCACTTGCCAAGAACTCATCCGATATTAAGACATAACTAGTCACATAATTGACAAACATGAGTGCAAATAAGTGTACTAACAAACCTGATACAGTTCTTGTGATTTTCACGGGTTATCAGAACAAAACCCACTTTGTGATTTTTACGGGCTCACCACAAAACAACCCACTTTGTGATTTTCATGGGCTCACCACAAAACAACCCGCTGAGATTTTCGGGCTATCTTAGAAAAACCCAAAAGATAATAAATGAAAATACAATACTTATCTTTTAATGTCGAGTCGAAGATGTAACTATAGCTTGATTGTTGCAATCTTCTTTCTTGGGATATTAATGAAGCCATATATGTGTTTAACCCAAAAAGAATGTAGGGATCTAATGTATTTTTAAAGTAATAACAAAACCTTAATGCTGCAAATTCAATTATCTAATTCTCAAGTAGAGTATGGATTACTCTATTGAAAATGATTAAAACTAACTTGGGAAAGAGAATAAAATAAGCTAAATTAAATATAATATTTACCACATAAATAGCTTAAGATGGCCCCGACTTTATCTCATTGCTTGAGTATATTGTTCACAAATTTTCATTGTTAAAATGAATGGGTGAAGACTTCTATTTGTAGCTAAAGGTCTTGGAAATTTAGTTGGCAGAATTCAAAGGATATCGTTCCAACGACACTTGAATTTCACGGGATAAGATCTTTTAAAAATTCAACTGGGTGAATCTCCTTGAGATCCGAAAATCAAATGTTGCTAAAAACTTGACTGAACACTTCACGTTGTTTGAACTAATAGGTTGGGCTGGCCGAACTTGATGCGAAAATTCCTTATCTTGCTATATACTTGCTTGAAATGTGTTAGGTTATCCCAAGGTTGTTAGGCTGGCTGAACTAGAAGTCGGGCTGGCCTAACTTCAATGTATTTTACTTAGAATTATGTTCATTATGATACCATGTAAAATACACCTAACCTAGGGTCATTATAAGGTTATATCACATGATGGTTGACACATACAAATGCTTCAAACTTAGAACCAAGATAATTTAAAGCTTGTGATGATGTGTCTTCCTTGAGATGTTGATCCAGTCTTTACGTAGTCTTCATGAGTCGTCGAAGAACATATTCATGAGTGCTTGTGATCCATTTGGGACTATGAAATTTGATAATCCTTACTGTGCTTTAAGTATATGCACTTACATTAGCACAACTCCTCACACCTCGGGCACTGTCACACTAGTTGCCTTCGACTTATGTATTGAATTGGAGAAGAAGAGGTGTGACAAAGCTCCTGAGGTTAATGCAGATGCCATGACCGAAAATGAAGGCCCTTAGGAGGCCGAGCTTAATGAACTACGGGGCCCGATCGACGATGTGTTAGGCTTACTGTACGCATTCTCTGACCTCAATAGACATGATGTTGGAAGAAACCAAGCCCCCGGCAGAACACCTGGAATCTTTTAGGGCTTGCATGGAGCTCCAGGGCACATCAACTTCAGTTATGTACCAGGTGTCTCTTTAACCCTAACAGGAGCAGCTCGGAAGTGGTTTTAACAATTCAAGCCACAGTCCATCAGCTTGTTTACGCAACTCAGCAAAGCATTCATCACTAATTTCATGGAGGAAAGGAACTGCTCAAACCAACTATTCACCTCCTCACCATCATCCAAAAAGAAAACGAGTTGTTGAAAGATTACATAAAATGCTTCAATTTGGAAACAATGTAAATTGAGGGCTATTTGGATCAGATCACCTTAGATGCCATGATGGTTGGCCTGAGGGAAGGGAGGTTCCTCTTTTCACTCAGGAAGAACCCGCTAACGACGTTGGCCAACCTCCTCAACTGAGCTTAAAAATACTCTAATGTCGAGAAGCTTTTCAGCTCGTAGAAAGCTGCTCGGAACAAGGGTAGCTTGACCAAGGGGAAATAACCTAAGGAAGAATAAGTGTCATCCCCTAGGAACAAACGTAGAAGGGATGACGATTCAACCAGAGGTTAGCGCCCGAACAGGTGACCCAAAAGTAGGTTCAACTCCTACACTGCCCTCAATGCAACGCCCGAGCAGGTTCTCATGGAAGTTTGGGATAAGCAACTCCTCATGTGGCCAAACCGCATGAAGTTCGAATTAGAATCAAATAGGATGGGTCAAGGGGAGGTTCGGGATGAAACCAAAGTTGGCTCGTGTATTTGATTGCTTAGCTCGCTCCGTCCATAGTATCACTCAAAAGGCTCGCTCTTGTAGCTCACAGCTTGCTGGTAGTAGTGGCAGGGACGAAGCTCGAATATGATAGGTAGCTAGTTCAGAAGTAGAGGTACAGGACAGGCAATGTATCTTATTGCTATTCCGAGTCCCGTTCCTATAAAGAAAACTTATGACGTCGGTGACTCCAGCTCCAACTCATGCTTTCCTGGTGGCTAGCTTTCCTATTTCGGGGAGAAGGTCAGTCTTTCAAGTCCAAGGTGAAGTCAAAGTCAAAACCAGTTGGAAAGGGCTATGGAACAGAGGTAGAAGGGTGTAGGTCAGGCATTGGCTTAATGGCGATTCACTTGACTCGCTCCTGTTGTTGAGTTTTTGATCCTATATTAGCACCAGCTCCGAGGGCTTTGATGCTTTATCTAGTCTCACTTTTCTCGTAACTTATTGGCTTTGGCCGCTCTATAGTGATGGGTACGGGGAGAAATACCATCAGCCGAGGGATTAGGATTGAGGTTCCTGAAGTTCCTCGGTCCGGCTATTCGGGTCCTGCTAGCGGGTTAGGCATTCAAGTAGCGACGGTCGTGAGGTCGTTAGGGCGAATAGGGAACGGAAAGAGCCGATAATTATATGCCAAGGAATTAGCTACCAGCTCTCCTCATCGAAACCTATCCTATCCGGCTTACTCAACTATTCAAAAAGAGGAAGGTCTTGAAAATGAGCTTAGGAACAGGACTCGGAATAGCGCAATTCTTGAGAACCTCATCGTAACAGCAACTTAAGTAGGAATAGCCCGTAAACTGGATCTCTTACTCGCCTTCGAAACTCCCCTTCACCTGCGAGCGGACCTCCTCCGGAAACTAGTCACTATGCCCTATAGTCCGTCGCACCTCTATTGTGACCTTTCTCGTTTCCGGTACCAGTAGGCTTGTCCCCTTTTTCCCGTACAATCTGAGATTGCCCTCGCTCGTAAACTCGCCCATACATATAAGGATGAAGTTAAGTTCGTAAACTCACTCGACTCGAATAGCCCTTTCCCTCATCTCCCTAAACGAGTGATTGCCCGACGAGACGAAGGAAGGAGTGGCTTTCCCGACAAAAGAGTGCTTGCCCTAGGATAGAGTGCCTGCTACCGGAAATAGACCTGTTCCTATTCCTGACAATGAATGGTAATGTCCATTGAGGTTTCCGGTTCATAGGACCTACTAGTGGAGCTAAAAAGAGAGCCTGCTCCGTCGCTTTGCTTATGGCTTGCTTGCTAGCTGACATGGGAGAGGCTTGCCTGGTCAGGTTCAGAGCAGTAGGTGAGGGACTACGGTTACGGGACAGAGGCAATGAATCAAATGGTTGCTCCCTCCGCTGATAGGTCTCGATCTCGTTATCCAATCTGCGACTCTCCCTATGGTCGAGTAGACTTCTGTCCCCCTGTCTTCAATCCCTGCTTCAGGCACTTCCGCCCCTGACCTTTGAAAGCAAACAAGTGCCCTTCCGTCCCTTAGTCTCACTATGTTCAACTAAGCACTTCGTCCCTTAACCTTCGAAAACGAAAGAGCTCGCACTCAATCAATCGAAGGCATAATGGGAAAGCACTCTTCCGGGCAATCGGAAACAGTCACTCTCTTTATTCATTGCCTTGTTATCTCCACTAGTCGATAGGCAGCAACCTAAAGAAGGAAGAGGATGAAGAACAAGCAAAAACCACTCTTTCAGAGCCTGATGTGACTTTGAGGGTTGATTAAAGACGGGAATAAGCCAATAGACATGGCTTTCTTGCTTGTGTGTTACTTATAAAGAGCTAATTCCTGACAAGCATATGGATGGGTACAACACAAAGTACCCATCCATATGCCCGAATCGAACGAGAGCTAATAGAGTAAGGCCCTCGACTTTCCCTTCGACTTGACCGAATGAGACGAAGTTCTTCCCAAGCACGAGTGGAACGGGACTCGATTGAACGAGGAACAGAGACCTGCGAGCGGCCAAAGCCAATAAGTTGCGAGCCAAGGTGGAACAAGGGAGAGTCCGTCCCTCTCCAGCCGTCGTATTAGCCACTGCACCCGTTACTGCACCACCTGGAAAGCCAGCTGAAGAAGTCAAGCAAGCATAAGTCAGAATAGGGCAGCAAAGGACAGGCTCTGAAAGAGGTCAACTGGAACAAGGAAGACGACGGCTCTGAAAGAGTGATTGTTCGTATAGAGAGGCTCGTATAGAGGCAATGAGGTTTCTCACTTTTAGACTCTCGAAATGGCTTTTTCGCATGGCATGATCCCTATAGCTGGACAATGAATCAATCGCTATCTCACTCTATTGACAGACTCTCTGATAGGTCCTTTGATACTCGTATATTTTATTTGAATAAAACCACTTCTTACTCGATAGAGACCTTTAGGCTCTTCAAGAGAAGGATAAGGAAAAAAGGAAAGATGAGCGCCTATTCCTGTAAGATTAGATAACACACACTCGAAGGGAAGGTCAGGCAATGGAAGAGGTGCCTGTTATGCCTTCGATTACTCCTCTTGTCACTGGTCCGCTTCGGTCAAACGTATCGAGAATGTATGGAACGAGTGGAACGCTATTGAATAGCTTTCGGGTGATGGCATTTCAAACTCAAACTTCGCTCTCGTAATCGTAATTAAGCACAGCACGAGAATTTGGCGAATATCATCCCTTTTGCTAAACTCGACTAGTGATAGTGAGATAGATCGATCTTCGCTAGATTCGCTGAAAAAAGAAAGCCCGTGAACTACAATTGCTTCAAAACGCTTATGACTATAAAGGCTTTAGCGCCTTTGACTATATAAGTTGCTTTTCAGCAGGCTCTCGCATCGGCTGGCCCTTGTGCTACAGTCCAGTCAGGGTTATATGCTATCCAAGGGGAGAAGTTTCATAGGACGAGTCTAAGAGCCTTACTTGCTTCTATGAGAGTCAGACAATAAGCCCTTGACAACAGAACGACGAGTGGCACAGATAAGAGCAATATAGGCTGGGATCCCTCTCTTTGATAAGAGTGCTTGTGGCTTCTACTGGTGTCTTTTGTACCTGCATTAAGGAGGGTTCTCTTTCCTGGTAGTTATTTAGATATCGGACATTGGTTACAGGCACTCGGGTCCAATCCTATTTTGCAACTGTGTCATGACTAACCAAGGAACGCTACCTCATAAGATGTTAGTTCCAGGTGGATGGCTGGAGCTATAGTCGACCGGAAACCCAGGTACTGTTGATACGAGAACCTAGAGCGGGCAAGACCGGGTCGAACTCCAGTTAAGCGCATAGAAAACCGAGGGACGCTTCCTCCGCCATGAAGCAGCACTAAAGAAGGACCGCGCTTCCTCTGGTCCGGAAGACAGGGTTTCATAAGCGAGAACCTAGAGCGGGCGAGGTAGTCCTAGTTTAAAACCGAAGCTCACTTGCCGAGCTCAAATGTTGACGGGAACTCTGCCACACACTGAGTAGATCCCCCGTCAACATCCAAGGAATGCAATGATCGGAATGAAACACACCAAAACTAGGTGGAATGCACAGTGGAATACGGGACGCAGTGGTGAGAGCCTTTATCCCGAAGATTTCCTGTGTTTGGCTGTAGAAGTGGCACAATGAGCCACTGTTTCTATAGCGAGTAGCGGCGTTTACGAAGTCAGTCAAGCTCTAAGGGGCAATCGTCTGTCATAGAGATAGATGCGCCTTCGGCTTGGGAATGGAGAGGCAGTAGAAGCAGTGAGTCGACCCTTTAGTCTATTATTGATAGGGATTTGACTTGCTTTCTTGTGTTGAATCGGAGGTTGATAACTATTGGATTTCGACGGGTCCGGGTTATCAAGGAGAAGAGGCACACAAACGCGAGTCCAATTCACTTCATCAATCATTTGCGGATTAGCTTTTAAGTAGGTTTTCCATGAGTCTAGGATCCGCTTTCAATCTCTCTTTTTAGGGGGAGGGATGCGATAACGGGGTTCTGGTATCTATCTTTCTATGTTAGGATTTCTTTCTCTTCTCCCCCTCGGGTCCGCCCTGGGGAAACGTTCCTTTTAAGAAAGATAACCAGTATATCCCTGCTTATCTCCCCCCGAAGGAGAAGCGATAGAAGGATAAAGGGTCCGCTAGTTAGGAAGACCTGCTTAAGAGAGCCCTTGCCCATTAGGAGTGAAGGTAGTTCACTGAAAGAGCTAGCTAAGGATAGACCGATAGAAGGAGTAGAGGGAAAGAGCTAGAAAGAAGGTTCTTTATCTTCTCTTCTCTCTTTTCCCGTTCTTTTATCTTCTTCTGAGGTATCCGAGCTAGTGAACGAAGTGAACAAGTGAACAAAGCGAGGGGGAGGAAAGGGAAAGACCTCAAGGAAGGACGACAGATCGAAGGGACTAGCTAGAGAGAAAGAAGAGGCTTTTAGTACTTTTTTGGAGGTTGAGAAACTAAGGCACATCGACTGTATCGGCTAACATATACTATTTTGACGCCCTAGAGGTAAAGAACATATAGTTCCTTCCTTGGAAAGAGAAAGTGCCGATTTTTAGGGTAATGCCTCTTACTTGGATGTTATTGCCTTTGCCCCCAAGCCAGCTTGTTCTCCCATCACTCCCACCTCTATACCTATGCTTCTATTCCCTCCACTGGTGGATCGACGAGTCAACTAGCATATGGATGTGTATATTTGACTTCGATGGTATGCCACTTTAAAGGTGCTCTCTATAGAGGCTACGAACCTTACAACGAGCTAAACGTTTTGTTGGAATGGATTTTGATTGAGGTAGTGTATGGGATGCATATCAATCCGCATATGGAACCACAATCTCTGTTGTTAGCTTTGCACTCAGAGGATAAAAAAATGGCACTAAATTCCTAGCATTATTTAGTGGAATCGAGCGAAGGGGAGCTGGGACAGGAAGGTGCAGGGGCGCTTGTCAATGCTTGCTTCGCTCCCGTGCCCCTACGAAAGTCTCAGCAGTGGCAGGTATAAGGGATGTAGACCATTCCCAATCAAATCAATGAACGTCAGGGCTGCTTGAACAAAGGATTCTCCCTTCCCTCCTCCATAGCCTTGCATGAACTCCCGCCATGAGCTATTCGTCAATCATCTAGTAGCAGTGTATTCCTCCCTACCTACTATGATATAGGTAACCACCTGCCCAATTGCTTAGCCAGTCCGAGCCAACTGCGGAGCCTATCCTATGCCTCAACATTTACAAGTCATCCGCGCACGGGGGGTTTGGGGGGAAAGATAGAGAGCTCTCTAGGTTCTCCTGATCAAATAGATAGTTCGCTTTGCCAGTCCATGAATATGCCGCACCCAGCAGTTCGAGGAGTTGGCCATCCATCCGGAATACTGATTTACGAGACTGTTCGATCGAAGCCCTGCCTCGACAAACTATAGGAGTTTTGGGTGGATCAGATGGCATTCCTGTATCCGACCCATCTCTTTCTGCCGATTCCCCATCAGATTCGGATTTAGGGAGTCCCATTCGTTTATGCGAGCGACTACCTGTCATATCCAAAACCCTGTCCATCCAGGCGTCTTTCTGTACTGGCCGCCCTGTGGAGTCCAGTGGAGAAGGCGTAACTTGACAGCCCCCAGTACTTGAAACCCGATGGCCCGTTGCCAATCTGGTTTCATGTTTGTTTAAGGACGGGGAGTGAGCTTAACAGAAGCACAATCCGAAGAAGCATGTCGAAACACGCACCACATCTAGTGCTTCCTCTATAAGCTAAGCTCACTAATCAAGTGTACCGGCTGGTTCTAGAGTCCATCATCTACGATTCCCCTCGAAACTCATCAATCGAACTGACGACAAGGAACTAACTCAAACGGACTGGAATGGACGACTACTCGAGCTACTTGCCCACAATTCTATGATCAACTCAACGAGACTGCCTTTGACCAGGAAGGGGGACTAGCGTCGACTTGCTTAGCAAGACACAGTCCTACGATCCACTCGAACAATCAATTCAATACTACGGGATGAGGGACTGGCTTGCGGAGTTGTCTCTATCCATTAAGCGAGAAGACTGGGACTCTTTCCCTTGCCTGTGGGACTGCTGCCTGCCCTGCTTCCCTCTTGCTTGGAATTCACTGCTCTCTCCATTCACTTCAAAGATGAAGGAGTCTATTTCTTCATAAAGGGAGTATACTTCATACAGATAGTCGATGTCAAGCTTATAGTGTTTGGAAGGAGGACTATCTCAATACCTGAACAGACTCCTCTCATTGGTTTGGTTGGTTACCCTCTGACTGGCTGGGAATAGGAATAGCTCTAATCCCTCACCTCTCACTAATCTCTCACCTCATGGGAGGCTGGCATGGCTTAGAGTTCCTTTTTGTTTTTTATGCTACCTCTATTCTGTCATACGTGGCCCACGCCCTTTTCTATCATGCACTCACAAGTTGGTTCTTGGTTGGGTGGGTGCTCCATCTAGTAGATTTCCTTTTTCTGGCGGTAACTTGATAGAGCCCATTGTGGGGATGAGAGAGCCTATTGTCTTATCTTGTACACGTCCGATGCCGAACTTCGTCAGTTGGAATCATGAAATACGCACAATCATAGATTGAAGATAGGGACCGTCAGACCATGTCTCCCGCAAGAAGGTGGTCCTCCCTTCAAATAGTGCATATGGCTCTGACCCAATCTTAGATCCATTTTCCTTAAGGTTTGGAGTTAAATTTTAGCTGCAACCTGCTAGGAAAACACAAATTATCTAAGTGCTCTCCCTTGTAGTTTTCACCAATGCTTAATAAACTTGTTGAAGAGATGAAATATAATCAAGGTAGGAATCTAATCTTAAACCTAACATCTATTAAGTAAGTCCCATAACTATGAGGCTGACTTACTTAATAGACAAAGCAAAGCAAAGAAAATGGTGGATACTTCCACTATATGGTTAGAAGGTGACGATCGTAATGAATCGATGGTAGAAGGTGGCTGAGAAATTAGCTACATCAGCACTCAAATTCCTTCATCGTTATTGCCCTGGCTTCGATGATCAACCCCTGACACATTTAGGTTTTGATCTTCAGCCATCCTGGTCCTCAGGACCCAACATCTATAATGCTACCTTTAAAAGATGCAAAAGGTGTTGCCTCTATCCACATAAAAAGCCCTCTTCCACACATTACCGGCGGATGCTACAACGGCTATCACTTTAGCTGCATGAGGGGAATGGTTAAGTGACACTCTCGATGTTTTGTTTGGTAAATGGGATGTTTACCCAGGTGCCGTAGTGTTGCCTAACCGTTCGGCTGAAGATGTTGGATGCTTGCTGTTTAGCTACTTGTTGTATCAATTTGCCACAGTGTGGTTATATACAATGTGCTAGCAGCCTCAGCTTGGCTGGATGGGAGTTGACGGTCAAGGGAGTAGGGAAGATGATGGTTATTCACTATTGGCTCACCCCTATATCAAGCCGTCGGTACGACCTATACATGATTGGGCCATGATGGTTTTGGTGACGGTTAAGAATGGATGGTACCTATAACCAGACCCAACCGTTGCAGTACTTGAGAGGAAAGAGAAAATGATTCTATTTTGATCTCGATGGCTGCTACCAATTCCTTACTTGTTATCCTGACATCCTGTATGATTGCAGGGTTGTTCGAAAATCCCTTTTCGACTTCCTGGATGTTCATGCAGTGTTATTTAGTTTTTCAATTACCATATAATTTAGATAAGAAAGGCTATAGGTCACTGGTTGTGACGTTCACGAAGGCCCTCGGATTTTTGAGTTCTTGGCCTTTATTCACACTTACACATCATATGCTTGTGTGGATAGCCGCTAAGAGGGTGTATGGCACGATGAAGTTTTGCGACTATGCCATTCGTCTAGACGGTGATCGTCGACGATAAGGTGGCAGCCGCTTATCAAGATATGTAAGTTTGAGTGTACTGTAACTATATCTAAAGAAAAGTTTCTCATTTCAAATACAGGTTTGAGTTTGCCAAAATCTTTTGGAGCGACAAAGTGAAAGGGGCCCTTTTCTCCTGTGTCTACTAAGATGCTCCGGCCTTTGGTTGACTCTGTTGCAACTCTAATTTTCTCAAAGATTAGAGATGTAACTGGTACTATGTCTCTGTCTTTGACCTATCGATTGAGGGGTGCTTCTTATCGTATATATGGTGCGCTCTATCACCCATCATCTAAGCGATGGAAGCATCAATATCTTTGTATGCTTTCACCGTCAGGTGTATTCCCGTTACCCGAGTTGTATGATAAGTATTAGTATGTCAAGATTTGGGAGTGTTAACGCTGGGTGTCACACGGGCCTTCATTCTTATAGGCTGAAACCCGAAGACTTTAATGAAAAGGAAATAGAGGGTCTTCGGACATTTTCTCTAGTTCAGGGGGAGGACTTTCTTGATCGCCTAATTCTTCAACCATGGGTTAATCTGTGTCTCTTCTATGGTACGTTGAGGTTAGCGTAAATTACGATGTGTCGCTCGAGGATTTGCAAAACCTCCTGTTGTACCAATGTCTATACTCCATTCTAGGAAGAAGGTAATGATCTTCTGGTATGGAGTTTTGTTTTGTTGTTATGACAAGCTGAGAGCAGTGCCCGATCCCTTGTGTTTGGGGGAGTTGGATGACCGTTCAGCTCTTCGGGACTATATTTATTCTTTTTTCGATTGTCCTGCTAAGATACTTAAAAAGACTGCTAGGAAATCAGACTCTAGGCATACTTGAGCACTCATGCCTGCAGTCAAATCGATATAGAAAGAGAATTGAGGGGTCTGCAGTGTAAGGACTGTGCGGGACTAGCAATCCGGTGCAGATCAACCCCTGGATTGAAATTTTGACTTTGATTTCTGGTTTGCCTTTATATGATTATGACAATCGAATTTGTGAAAGTTGTGTGTTTGGCAAACATCATCGGAATTCTTTGAAGGCTAGATCATGGAGAGCAAGTCAACCACTCTCAACAAAAGTCGTTCTCATCTTTGTTGATGATTTAACTAAGGGTATATTTTCTTAAAAAAAAAGAAAGATGACGATTTCTTATTTTTCTTTAATTCAAAGCTTATGTAGAAAAACAGAGTGGTCATAATTTGAAGGTCCTTCAAACTGGGTGAGTTCACATCGAATTCATTTTTTGAATTTCTTAAAGATGAATGGAATTAAGCATCATATAACAGCTAGCTACACCCTTCAACAAAATGGTGTACCAGAGCGCAAGAATAGGACCATCATTGAAATGGCAAAAATTATGTTAAAAGGAAAAGGGCTTCCAAAAATGTTCTAGGCAGAAGTAGTCGCTGCAGCTGTTTACCTTCTAAATAGAAGTCCAACGAAAGCGGTGAAGAAAAGGCACTCTGACGCAATTTTTGCGTCCCCGTGGAAGAAAACCAGAGGTCAGACATTTTAGAATCTTTGGGTCAATTGCTTATGTTCCTTAAGAAAAAAGAAAAAATATCTTTGAGAGCCATTTCCTGGATCCAAAAGAGAGTACTTGGGCTCCCCAATAACTAAAAAGTGTATCATGTCTGAATCTAACTGGGGTTCGTGGTAGTGGGGGAACTGGGTCAGAAAAAAGAGGGATTCTAGCTGTAAGATATCTAATGAAACCGTCGCTGGAATTGAGATCTCGTTCAAAGAGAAAGATATCAAATATCTGGAGTTTCTTTTTGTATATTATATTGATGATCCAATCCACAAGGACCATGATTAGGAATTGTTTGATCATCTTTCTCCGAGGAAGAGGCGAAACATAATCAACTTGATTTCAGGATAGCTATTCAAAATCTTAGTGAAAGACTGGATTTGTTATCTCATGTTTGCTTTTCGTGAAAAAATACCAATTGAAGTGGAGGGTTTCTTCAAACAAGTAGTTGGGTCAACTATTCAATCAAATGATATTGAGCATGTTTCCCATCTCTTCTTGAGAAACAAGTGGGCTATTTCTTTGCAAAATTGTGTTCAATTTCATATGTGGCAATTCCACCAAGATCTGTTCTTTAGTTGGGGGAAGAATCCGCACGAATCAGATTTTTTAAGGAACATATCGAGAGAGAATTGGATTTGGTTAGACAATGTGTGGTTGGTAAACAAGGATCAGTTTTTTAGTAAGGAATTATTAGTGCTTAGTGCTTGTGCTAAGGAAGATTCATCTCTTGGTTTTTCATAGGGTAAATTCAATATTCGTTCAGATGTATGGAACAAGGTAACTATTCAAAAATACGATATCTTCGTGACTGGGAGAGCAGTTGCTCCAATAGAAGGGTGAGCCTTTTTAGCTATGATTATACTCGTGATTTTTGCTATATTATGTGCTTGTGATTCTAACCACGACTATCCTTGCAGAATGGGACTCCTTGCGTGGCAGTGAAGAAGGGAGCATACGCAGGGAAGACGGAGCAGAGATTCTTTCTCGAATTTGATTATATACAATCATTCTTCACTTGCCCCATGGCATCGGTTAAGGATCAAGTACGAGTATTCAGTATAGATAGATACCCTGGTAACTGGTGGACAGAAAAACAACAACTCTTCTTTTGCTTGCGAAGACATCTGGTTGGTTTAGTACGATAATGGCCAGAGAGCCGCTCGCTGTGATTAACCAATTATTGAAGACTAATCCGTGTCTCTTGCAATAAAAATATTGAGGATCACTTTTGTTTTTTAGGTTTATAGTGTGTCAGTTTCAAACTCTGAGATCTTTAACCACTAACATCCTCCCGCTGATACGGGAAAAGACTTCGATTATCTCATCCGTTTGGAACGGGATGGAAGCCCCTACTAGATCCACAAAGGCTAGAGCTTAGGACTAAAACCTATGGATTCTCGTGATTACCATAATGTATGGTATGCTATTAAATCTCGGTGTAACACCTACGTTTGGCCTTTACTTCTAACCAATTGGTTTTTTTTTTCTAGCTGCGCCCCCTTAGTGCGAGGGTTGAAGAAAGGCATAGTATAAAATGCCCCTATCAAGATAAAGTGGTCAACACATGCTAATTCAGTAGGTTCGAGACCATCATACAAGGGGATCAAGAAAATCAAACAAGAAGCGCCCCCGGCGACTGACAAGTGAAGAAGTCCCATTTTGGCATGAATCGATTCCCAGCAGGGGTAGTCATCCGAACAACTCTAGATTCTATTGATTCAGACTAGCTGATCTGTTTCATACGAAAGTGAAAATCTTCATAAATGGGATAGTTCATCAAGCCACTAATATCTTGGGAGTTTGCTCTCTGATGAAACCCCTTCCACTTGCTAAGCTCAAGAAAGACACTTCCCAACTCAACCCACTCTACTCTTAAAAAATAGCTCAAACTTTCTCTTTGAAAATAATGTCTGAGAACTTTTCTTAAGTCAACCATTGGATATTCAGTAG